>NC_043957.1:15061177-15361177 GCF_902148855.1 Sphaeramia orbicularis | reverse complement strand
CAGTGTTGTACTGAAGAATATAATGCCAGTGCACATGCAGTCTGAACTACTGCTAAATGGTTGAAAATCTCTCAAACAAGAGTGTAATGACCTTTAATCTGTTTTAACACTGACTGTTGTTCAGAAGGTGCATTTACATATGTGACATCTGTTATCTCAACATTATAGGAAAAATGTAGGTGGATTATGACAATGGGATCTGAATATTACCAATAAAGGCAAGTCTTATCAATTATCATCACATAACATAGAATCTACTGAAAAACTACACTTTGTTAATCCAAGTACGTTGATGTAAAATACAGAAAGCACTAGAATCCAATAAAACAATCATGTTTTATCTGTTGTTATGGATTCAGTCTGAGTCACATGACATTGAGGCGACTGAAAATATTATAACTGGAACTAAGATCCACTAAATGGAGACGTCTGACCTAATACTCAGTTTACTTTATCTTCAAGTAAATTGACACAGTAATGTTAGAGGGTTTTTTGCAACACTGGATGAAGGGCTGCGTTTTTATAAAATATTAAGTGAACCGTGAGTGAACGTGTATATTTTATGTTTATTTCCATAAAATGGTTCGGAATAAATATCCTTGGTTTTGTGGTCGTCAACAGGTGGCACTGAAGGCTATGTTACACAACTGTAATAAACGGAGTAGAAGAAGCGGAGCATTCCGTTTTCATCTAAAATGGCTCCAGTGTCTGGGTCAGAATTTCTTCAGAATTCTTTGAAAACCACCTTGAGTGAGAGCAGTTGTTCAGATTCTGCTTTTACGATGAACTTTTTCGATATGAAATGTCAAAACGTATGTTAAATACATGTATGGAAACACCTGATGGACACATCTGTTCATTGGATCTTAGTGCTTCTACTTCTTACTGACATTTAGCTTTTGTTTTAATGAATTCTGTGTCGAACGACAGGGATTGACACGTAGCTTGACTTTTCTCATGTTAACTGATATTTGACTATGGTAAAGTTGGCCGGTGGTCTTCAGGAACTATGTGTTTTGATTTCTCATATTTAGAAATGGAGATTATTTTATCATTGATTATTAATGATTCATATTAGAATTGTGTATTTGTGTAAAACCCTGTTGAATAATTTCCCGGTCTCATCCCTTTCATGGTAAATCGGACTCCAGAGGAAACCCAGGCCCCATCTGGACCTTGTCTTCTGGTCCAGAACTAGTACCAGGTCTGACTGTCCTGGTTTCTGTTGTGATCTGAGTCTGATGTGATCTGCCAAGAACAAAACCTGAAATCGGTCCTTTCACTGTTTGTCACAAATACACTGAAGGTTTAACATGGTGAATGTGGAGACTTGGCCAATGTGTTTGTTTCTTTGAGCAAACCTTTGACTTTTGAATATTCCTAATTTTGTTTAACACTGACACAAACTCACTGCCTGTTTGTTGTGTATTTAGTGTTGAAAACCAGGAGTAGAACAGTCTGAGAGGTGTTTAGATGCAGTTGGATTATGTCCTCAGGCCTGTTGATCGGTTCTTTATAGTTTTCGTCTTATTTCATCTTGAATCCCAGCATCTGGTATCAGGTGGTCTTTGTCCTCTGATCTTTAGACCTCCCGTTCACATCCTGCTGCTGACTGTTGAACATCTTATCATTATTACCACCATAAACCGTGTCTTTGGATATTTTTTTTTGTGGTTTAGTCTCATTCAGTTTCAGTGTGAAGCTGCAGCTGAAGTTAATCCAACAGTTAAAGTTGTGATCCAACAGGCCTTGGTTCCACTGTGAATCAAGACTCAAACACAAACTAATGTTTTTGTCGTTGAATAATCTCATACAAATCCCTGATTTCAACCCCAGGGGAAGAAAACATGATGCTGCCATATTCTGTCATTTATGGGTCTCTGTAGTCTACGTTGACCTGGTCCAAATCGGATCGGTCATGGGTCAGAGCCCCGATCTCAGATCAGTAGTTTTGTGTCTGAAGTGAATCCCTGTAGGAGGTTCAGCATATGAATCTGAACAGTCTTCAATAACAGGGCTTTTTCCAACCGTCCTCATAGTTTTGGTCGTAAACTGTATTTACCTGATGAGTCCTGACGTTCTGCTTCATTGATGAGTTTCACAGGATTGTCATTTTCAGGTCAACTGGTTTAACTGGGTCTAGAGAGATGGCAGTAGGTTTGAGATCTAGTGGATCTGCTCTAAAGGTCATATGAGGATCTTTTGATTTAGAGTCACAATACATAAGCTGAATATAACCATTTTTTTCTGGTTTCCTGGAGGTTTAGTCTGTTGTCAGAGTAAAAGCTCCATTTTTACATCATTCTGGAATGATTCTATTACAGTATTTAACGTCTTGATAAAACCTGAAGTAAATCTGAACACTAGTCCTTAGTCTACGTCCAACTGTGACACTGCAGTGTTTCATTCATTCCACAGATTGTTTGGTGCGTTTCCTCTTAAGTGTTGTTTTCCTCTGCATAAACCAGAGTTCAGAAGCTGTAATTACAGTAATTCACTGTCTGAAAGCACTATGATATATAATTCTTTCTTCAGAACCAAAAAATACACTGTTGCATAAAGTGCACGAGTTAAACCAGATTAAAACCAAAAAATTTAGAACGATGCTGACAGGTCACTATAACAGGGCTGAAATAAAGCCGCTAGCCTGGTGACCAGTACCAAGTTGGCAATTAACAGTTAAAAACTAGTAAATCATGTATTAAAATAGCGAAGAACACACTGTCTTAACCTCCTCTTCAGCTAATATTTGTGTTAAATGTCCCTTTTATCTGTGTAATGACAGGATTTTACAGAGCGTTGCACTAGTCTATGGGTTTGCATCGTTAATATGAACTGAATAGATTTTTGCTCTGGATTAAAGACATGGGTACTGCTACTTGTGATTTAGGAAATGGTATTATGACAAAGACTAAATCACAAACAATACTCATTAGCTGCAGCCCTATTTTAGTTTTTTGATGAGATTAAAGTGAAATGTCAACTGTTTGATGAATATTTGTTTTCCTTAAATGAGAACAGTGTTGTTGCCTTAGAGCCTCCTCTGTAAATGCGTCTCCTTGAGGCTAAAGCTGATCATCTGACCTGAGATCAGCTCTGGAATGACTGTGTTCACCACTAAACAGCACTTCACTGATCTGTTTCCCCTCTAGCAGGTTGTGGAGTTTACACAATCAAGTAGTGGGCCTTTCTTTCTGAAAGGAAATGGAAAGAATAAAAGAAAAACAGTGATGGATGTGGATGTACATGAGGTTTCTGATTATTTCTGCTTGAGCCATCACTGTTAAAGAGACAGTTTTATTCGGGAAAGAAGAAATATCAACACGCCTGCGTAACAGCACTGTAAGAAACGTGTCCATTAAATGAATTTCCATCCATACATCTATCTTCTACCACTTATCCACGGCTGGGTTGCAGAGGCAACAGTCTAAGCAGGGATGCCCAGACTTCCCTCTCCCCAGACACCTCCTCTAGCTCTTCTGGGGGGATCCCGAGGCATTCCCAGGCCAGCCGAGAGACATAGTCTCACTAGCGTGTCCTGGGTCTTCCCCAAGGCCTCCTCCCGGTAGGACATGCCCAGAACACCTCCCCAAGGAGGCATCCCAAACAGATGCCTGAGCCCCCTCAGCTGGCCCCTCTCGATGTGGAGAAGCAGCGGCTCTACTTCGAGCTCCTCCCTGGTGACTGAGCTCCTCACCCTATTAAATTAATTTACTAGGATTTTATTTAACATACCTGCCGAAAAACCTCCACCAGGATGTGATCTTTCTTAAGACACAAAGTGACTGATGGGATGTTAAAATACCTTTTATTCAGAGTTGAGGTTTGGTGTTTTACAGTAGAATATTATTGAAAGGCTGGAGACTACTTACATTTTCAGTTTCCTTTTGTTTCGAGGCCTTCATCCAACTGAAAAGAGACGTCTGATGTCTGTGTTTTTATTTTAATAAACGAACAGGTGAGGTGTTTTTAATTCCACCCCATTCTGGTGTCACCATTGGCAACAGCGTCATGTGCACTTTCCTACATGCGTTTCCTCAATGATCAAAGAAATGGCATCAAATCCTACACAGTTAGTACTAACATTGTCCACAGTGGGCAGTCTAAACCAGGGGTGTCAAACATGTGGTCTGTGGGCTTATAAACTGGCCATCAAAGGGTTCAAACTGGCCCACAGGGTCAATTTGCCAAGGACAAAAATTACACAGACATGGATGATCAAGGGTTACTACATATTTTGTGTATTTGTAGATCTGTTGTGATCTGTAAGATGTAATGCACATGTGTACATGATAAACATTATATTGTTACGATTCACAAATTTTTCATGAGAAATTCCCGGTTGTCATGGATGTTCAGGTTTTTCACATTTTGTGTTTAAGGGTAGTTTGTAAATGTAAATATTGATGTAATTTTACTTTTTGCACTAAAACAGAAAATGTTGTTTATACATTATTTATATCATTATTTATAGGTTATTATAACTTTACTGGTCTGATCCACTTTAGATCCCATTGGTCTACATGTGGAACATGAACTTGAATGAGTTTGACAACACTGATTGTCAGTGTCTTCAGTGTAGTTTTTTTTGTATTTCATTCATTCCACTGGCTGGATTTGGACCATTTAGTGGACCTGTATGGGCCCGGGGCTCAGATGGTAGATGGGTTGTCCAATAACTGAAGGGTTGGCGGTTTGAATCCCGCTTAATCCATGTGCTGTTGTGTCCTTGGGCAAGACACTCCACCCTCCTTGCCTCCAGTGCTGCTACTCACACTGGTGCATGAATGTGTCTGAGTGTTCAGTGGTGGTCGGAGGGGCCGTAGGCGTGGATTGGCAGCCACGCTTCCGTCAGTCTGCCCCAGGGCAGCTGTGGCTATAGATGTAGTTAACCACCACCACATTCTGAATGTAAGAGCGAATGAATAATGGATCTTCTGTACACGTTTTGAGTATGAGTATGTGTTCATAGAAAAGTGCTATATAAATCTAATCCATTATTATTATTATTATTATTATTATTATTATTATTATTATTATTATTATTATCTGTGTGACACCCCTTGTTTAGACCTAACAGCAGTAAAAACCCTAAAAATTCCTTTGTTTTTAGCACTTTAGGAGTGACCAGTTTCTGTTAATAGTTATAAATCAGGCTGAAATCATTATGTCAATGGTTTGTGAATTTCAACTGTTTAGCTCAGTACCCAAACACCTTATAAATTTTGCTATAGAATATCAAACAAATTTGCAACAAACATTTGGAACATAGTAAAAACAAAAATGTGAAACATGTTTGTTTCCATAACCTGGTTTGAGGGAAAAATCAAAATTGCATAGCGTCGCCACTGTGATGATCGCTAATAAACAGAGTAGAAGTACAGCACTCTGAACTGAATGAAAATGAGTTTGACGTCCCTGATCTAAACCAAATGAATGTGTTCTGCAAGTCTATTTGTCTTTAATATTTTGTGTGTGATCTTTTTGCGTGTTGTCAGTTGTTTTTTATCTGGTTGAGCTTTTGCAGATTAGTATATGTAGATATTGTGATGATAAAGACTCAAGTATTTTATTCCCAAACCTGTTGCTCATGTACAACACTTAACAGTGACATGTGCTAAACCTGGTGAAGCAACTTTACTAGGTCACTGTGTGTTTTGGTTGAACTGAACCTATTAATTTTTTCGTCTTCCTGTAAACTCCCTCAAACCTGTGTTTTAGATCATAGTCTAATAATAGTCTTTCTCCTCTTATGTTGCCCTAACATGGAGAAAAGGCAGTGAATCCTCCATTATGAGCCTGTTTCTGAACTGAGCCACCTCTTCAGCGTTACTCTTCCGCCCGCTCGCATGCAGGGCAGAGAGGATGCTGGGACATTAATAAGTGGCTCGCTGTGCTTCTCCAAGGCCGCGTTTTGGCTGTTTGTGGTTGTCCTGTGTGTGTGTCAGTCTGTCCGTCTGTCCCTTCTGCAGTGTTACGTCATGTTTCAGTTTATTTTAAGTCTCACATGAGCACTGACCTGAATGAAGATGCACTGCTTCTTCCCATGAGGCCGTGGGGCTCCTCAGGCCTGATCACATGATGCTTGCACGCAACGATTGGTTCACGGGTTCAGATCCATGAAACCAGGTCTACACCACGTTCAGGGCAGTCAGTAGGAGATGGAGGACTGATCAGTGAGTGAAATGGAACACACAACTGTAATGTTGTATGAACGACTTGTTTTTATTTTTATATTTTTATTAAAATGTTTCTTATATAGATAAGAAGTCCAAAATATTCACAACAGTAGACCTTCGTATTATAGCACTAGACTTTAATGTTATAGAATTTTTCCATCTGCTGTCATTCAACCAGAGGTTGTCATTGTAGTCATGTAGACATTGTCCATAGCTGGTTTCAGAACAGCTGGACATGGGGAAATCTCTGAAGTGCCCATAAAGAGTCAGAGACCCCTTGTAAAAACAGCAGTGGGCAGTGAAGTGGAGGAGCTGCCATACAAGGAGAACTTGACCCAAATCTGACGGATGGCTCTGTTTACTGTAAACCTCTTCAGTCCTGCTGAACAAATTTATCCTTTGCTCTGTTTGACGTGGTCAGAGGAGCTTCCTTTCACTGGTGGATGTCAGAGTTTATTGATCAGTGTAAATTCAGAGTTCACTTTGCAGATAAGGAGGAACACCATGACCCCAGAGAGCGTCTACAGCTGATGAAGTTTCCACCTGAAGAGTTGTTTAACTGTTTCCTGGGTGGGCGGGCATATATAGATATACCAGGGATTCCATCTGTTCTTAGTCGCCCTTCTGTCCGTCTATCTGTTCTGTTCTTTACGTTGTGCGTACATGTATATACATGTTCTTTACCACTAAGAGAGGTGCAGTGTACATTTTGATGCCAGAAATTTCAATTTTGGGATTTTTTTAAAAAGTGTTTGAAAAGATTGAAAGTTAAGACTCAAATTGAATCCCTGGGTAGGCAGGGTATTGGTGAT
This sequence comes from Sphaeramia orbicularis, assembly GCF_902148855.1. NCBI lineage: Eukaryota > Metazoa > Chordata > Actinopteri > Kurtiformes > Apogonidae > Sphaeramia > Sphaeramia orbicularis. The sequence continues at coordinate 15,354,186 of NC_043957.1, read as the reverse complement.
CATCTTTCACTACAGGAGATTCAAGCTGATTTACCCGGATTCAGACCGAAACACAAGGAGTGGCTGGCCTCTGGTCCTTGCTTATGTTCTCCTCACTTCCTGTTTCGGCCTAAACTGGCTGAAGGTAGATGGTGAAAAACAGTGTTTTGGTAGGAGCATGATGCTTAGATCCTTAAATGTGTGGATTTTGACTTGTGGAGTTTCCTGTTGTCTAATCACAGTGTCTCTGCAGGTGACCACGGTTTCAAACCGTACACATCACAGATGAGGTGTGGTGAGGACGAAGACGACCTGCTGGAGGAGGAAGAGGAGGAGGAAGTGGGCGTGGCCAGGCCGGTACAGATCGTGGTGGCGGATGAGGACGAGCACTCGTTTTCACTTCAGGAGGCGGCGCTGGAGCGGCTCCTGCTGCAGGAAGACATCCAGGACCTCAACGTGGTCGTCGTTTCTGTGGCTGGGGCGTTCCGCAAGGGAAAGTCCTTCCTGCTGGACTTCATGCTGCGCTACATGTACAGCCACAGCCAGGTACGTGTCACATGTACAACCACAGCCAGGTTATACATCACCTGTACAACCGCCGCTAGGTATGCGCCACCCGTTCAGCCACTGCCAGGTACACGTCACCTGTACAACTGCTGCCACGTACAATAAATACAAAGACATGTTAATTAATTTATAGTCCCTAAACTGAGCTGAAATATGTCAGACGTCCAGATTTCATCAGGTGACCAGTTTTCAATCAATGTGTTTGCTGCTATTGTTTTTGAGGAATCTTTTTTTTTTTTTTTTTTTTTTTTTTTTTAATTTTACTCGACTGCAGGTTAACTGTTTTCTTATTCTGGTTCTGAATGGGTGTCACATAATCTGGATGTGTGTAAAACAACACATCATTATGGATTATAGAGTCTAAGTCTTTTTGACCTGGGGTTTAGTTTTTCTTATGACCCAATATGTTAACAGAACTCGTCGACCTGAAATGCATGTGTCAGTTCTGAAAGTGGAGCAGAAGAATGGATCTGATCATTGACCTAAATAACAACAGAATTAACTGTCCATGGCACTGGATGGGGCGGCGGCATTTTTCTAGAGCAGGAAACTGTACGAGCAACATGGAGGAAAACGGAGTCTGAACAGGAATCTGTGACAGAACAATCAAAATGATCAGCTAAATTGAGAGCATGTGATCAGGGATCGGTGGTATTAAATCACAACTTCAGTATCGGTTCTGAAACAATGCTGTTATCAAAACTAATTTCCCATTTTAACCAAAAGAAAATAAAAATACACAGTATTACTCAAACTATTTTTACCAGATGAAAACTGAACAAATTTTATTATCAATAAAAATGTATAAAACTGTTCTGAGGCTGATCAGATTCACCTCTCTGGAACAAACGATACCAGACGTCTTTGATACTTGTCTTGATACTGGTCTAATTGTGATGCTTTACTGTGGTTGATTCATCATCAACTCAGCAGAAACTGTTCAGTGAAAATGCTGTTTATTGTGATGTTTTGGGTTTTCTTTACATTTATCCTTCTTTATATTTTCATGTTACAGCGAAATCGTCTGAATATTGTTACTGGTGTGTGTTTTAGATTTGATGCATTTTTTTTTCCTTGTCCTTTTTGTGCTTTTAACATCTTAATTTCATGCATCAGGCTTCATTTCATCATATTGGACATGACAAACAGCACAGAGCCTCCCTGTCAAATTTAAAAGTCCCCAAAAATACAAGTTTTTACATCAGATCATTGTTTTCTCAGTTTGTAGTTAAGGAACAAACGGGAAATAAAACGACCTCCTCGTGTCTGTCGCTGCGTCATGACATAAACGCCATTGAAATGTTTGCGTGGCATCTCAACCTTTGGCCTGTTAATCTACAGTAAGCACTGAGGAACATTCTGGAGGGCTCGGTCTGGGTGTAAAGAGGATTTTAGGAGGACACAATGGCAGCTCTGTGGCTGGGCCTCTGCCACTCATTCCACTCATAAAGGCCATCTTTATGTGCAGAATAAGCCCCGCCCCCAATGGTCAGGTCACGGACAGGTCATTGTTCACACGTCTCCTACAGGGAAAACGCACGGCAACACGTGTAAATGATAACCGTGATGAGTTTTACTGTCAGATGTAAACCAAACCACTCGCAGCTGAGATTAAAAAATGACTCTCTTTCATTCGTAAAAAAAAGACAAAAATAAAATCTACCTTACATGTCAACAAAACCGATCACATTATGAAAGAAAAGGTTCAAAATGAAGAACAGTGTTCCATTTTCTGCCTCTTTAACAAAGTGCTTGTGTGTTTGTAGTAGCAATTCCAAACAGAACTGTGAAATCGATCTAATACAATAACTGTATCACTTACTGCTGCAATTGAACATTTATAAAAAATGAAAAAAATCTATTCTTTAATTCTTTATAGCACTTTTAGGGAAGAAAAATGAACAAAACACCTTAAAATAAGCATAAAGCATGTAATGACAATGATTATTAAAATAATGATTAATTTAATGAACCACCTCCATGTTTGAGGACATCAATAGAATATTCATGCATTGACCATAAAATGACCTACAGCTGTTGTGGCAGCTCCCGAATGAAGAGTTCTCTCTATTTAACCTTTCTGAAGTGATTTATCCCCATTTATTACAATATTATCCTCTGTATTTTACATTTGTTCAGTGAAAGTCATATATTTAGGGACCGAGCTGAAAGGTAAGGCCCTCTCACTCACAGTGAGAGGCCTTACCTTGAAAGCAAGGCCCTATTGTTTTTTGTTTGTTTTTATATTATTATTATACCGTCGCGACTTTCAACTGGATTTTGACCCCCTAAACATGCTCAAAAACTCACCAAATTTGGCATGTATGTCAGCCCTGGCGAAAAATTTGATAAAATGTAAAAATTAACCCCATAAGTGCCAAAATGTGCTCTCTAGTGCCACCTATGTGGAAAAAAAACCTTAGTGGCCCTAGTGGCCAGTAGGAATGTTGTAGACATGGAACCAGTGCCAAAATGTTTGTTGGATGGAGCACTACAAATGATACACTGACACCCATGACCTAACTCCAACAGGAAGTTCGCAATATGCCTTTCAAAATAAAATTTCTAAAACTAACTCGTCTGACACCGTTTGTCATATTGACTTCTAAATAGCACCAAAAGATAGAGTGAACCCTTCTCAAAACAGTGATCTCACAACTTTTTCAGAACTGCCTTAATTTTTTTTTAGAAGCCCAGAAAGTTGCAATGTCTGGAACTCATTTTTCACTTCGGACTTTTTCCCCACATGTTGTATATCTATCCGTTCACGGGACTAACCACAACTCTTGCATGCAAAAATTTTTTAGATAGGATGTACGGTTATTGATTTATTACAATTTGTTTATTTTCATACTTTTTTCACTTTAAACTGCCATTTGACCCCCTCAACATGCTCCAAAAGTCACCAAATTCACCATGTATGTCATGGATGGTGAACACGTTCATACAATATCAAAATTAACCCCTTGGATGCCAAAATGGACTCTGTAGCGCCACCTATATACTAAAAAACACAAAAAAACTGCCCTAGCGGCCAGTAGGAATGTAACAGACACATGAAACAAACACCAAAATGTTGGTCTGATTGAGCCCGACAAATCATACACCGACACCCATGAGCTAACTCCAACAGGAAGTTGGCAATCTGCCTTTCAAAGTTACTCCACGTTTCTGCAGTTACTGCTTATTCATGTTGGACTTTTTTCAAAAAAGTTTTAAATAATAAAATTCCTTAAAGTCTATAGAATCCAAAAGTGAAAGAATTTTTGAGATAGGGCCAACGGTTATGGAATAATCATGATTTGTTCCAAGAGTACTTTTAATGTCAGTTCTCAGTTTGAAAAAAATCCCTATAAAACGATTAATGGTGCAAGTTTGTAAGCAAATACAAATGTTGTAGTGGGTAGAGCAGTGGCCCATTGTGCAGTAGGTTGCTGGTTCAAACCCCAGGCAGTGTAAAAAAAAATTTTTCCTGCATATATTAAAACAGGTTTTGCTGCATTATATTGTGGATTTTTGACATTTTGCACACATTACAGAGAACATGGAGTACAGTTTTTCAAAATAAAAGCCTTATTAAAAATTCTATATCATGTCTATGAAATAACTTCTCCATTTTTATGCCAAACGCTCAACTGTTTCTACAGTTTTAGTTCATGCAAAGTTATTCTCTCACAGACACACACAATAGGGTTTTTCAAAATAAAAGTCTTAAATATGGTAAATCATGACTTTTATGCTCAACCGTTTGTATAATTTCAATTCATTCAGACTGATTCTGTCTGTCTCACACACACACATACACACAGTAGGGTATTTCCAAAATAAAAGCCTCATTATAAAGTGATGGTGGTTTCAGCAGAGGGCCGCTGGTGTTCTGTAGGGATGTAAGGATGACGGACACAAAAGGGTGGGAGCTAGTATCGGGACGGAGAGGTGTGAGTGGAGCTGAGGTGTCAACGGTCACCGGAGGCGGAATGCACGGTGCGAGGTCCTGCCCAATGCTGCTTGCAGCTTTAATTTCATATTTAATTTACTGATCATGTAGATGTTCATTAAAATTCAGAGTAAATTCAAAGGTTATTGTATGAAAAACAGAGAAAACTGAAGAAAAAGTGGCTTTTTCAACAAAGTATATCAGTAACTGAACATAAACCAAGTGTCTCCATGCACTGTCATTGATCCAACTCTATGTGTATTACTGGTGAATCAGTGTTGTAGATGACAGTGTTTCCATGTTCACTATGGAGCCTCTGAACATCCAAGTGGGTCATATGTGATGACTATGAAAAGAAGACAAACTGCATTTTACACCAATTATTTACATGGATTGATAGGATTAGTGGATCAACAGGTATTAAACAGTTTAGATCAGTAGATGGTTTTGGTTGATGGAGGATGTTTGGGTTCTTGAAGGTTAAAGTTGCATCTGTAAAATGTCTCTAAAAGTCATCAATTCCACCTATTTACTGTGATGATTCTCTGAACAAAGCCTCATGTGGACGAGGTGACTTGTATTCATTGTGTCATGTCCTTCTGATCTGAGGTCAGATTAATTTGGTCCTTTTTCAGTCGTCCAGTTCGTGGGTCGGCAGCGAGGACGAGCCCCTGACTGGCTTCACCTGGCGAGGCGGCTGTGAGAGGGAAACCACGGGAATCCTGGCCTGGAGCGAGGTGTTCATAGTGGAGAAACCAGACGGCTGCAAGGTTGGTTTAACATCTGACCACGGGTCAGTCCACCTGTACCAGACCTCCATCCACAGCAGAAACGGTCTTAAAAATGCAGGGGGCACTTCTCTGAAGCGAAGACCAAGATTAAAACTACCACAGTCAAAGTACTTCCGGTGGACCCACCACCCGCCGAGGGAACCGTAGGGGCCGGGTGCAGTGTGGATTGGGTGGCAGTCGACAGCAGGCGGCTCGACGATCCAATCCCTGGACACAGTCTGGCTCTTGGGACATGGAATGTCACTTCGCTGGGGGGGTAGGAGCCGGAGCTTGTGAGGGAGGTTGAGAGATACCGTCTAGATATAGTTGGGCTCACCTCCACACACAGCTTGGGCTCTAGAACCAAAGCCCATGAGATGGGCTGGACTCCACTTCTCTGGCGTGGCCCGCAGTGAGAGGTGGTAGGCTGGTGTGGGCTTGCTCATAGCCCCTCAGCTCAGCTGCCATGTGTTGGAGTTCACCCCAGTGAATGAGAGGGTCGCATCCCTGCGCCTTCGGGTTGGGGACAGGTGCCTCACTGTTGTCTCGGCCTAAGGGCCGAACAGCAGTGCAGAGTACCCGGCCTTCTGGGAGTCCCTGGGAGGGGTGCTGGATGGTGCTCCGACTGGGGACTCCATTGTTCTCCTGGGTGACTTCAACGCTCACGTGGGCAACAACAGTGAGACCTGTAGGGGGTGATGGGGAAGAACGGCCTCCCCGATCTGAACAGAGTGGTGTTTTGTAATTGGACTTCTGTGCTAGCCACAGTTTGTCCATAACAAACACCATGTTCGAACACAGGGATGTCCATAAGTCCACGTGGCACCAGGACACCCTAGGCCGGAGGTCGATGATAGACTTCGTTGTCGTGTAATCAGACCTCCGGCCGTGTGTTTTGGACACTCGGGTGAAGAGAGGGGCAGAGCTGTCAACCGATGTCCACCTGGTGGTGAGCTGGATCCGCTGGCAAAGGAGGAAGCCGGACAGACTCGGCAGGCCCAAACGTGTTGTGAGGGCCTGTTGGGAATGTCTGGCAGAGCCCGATGTCAGCACGGTCTTCAACTCTCACCTCCGAGAGAGCTTCTCCCAGATCCCGGGGGAGGCTGGGGACATTGAGTCCGAGTGGACCATGTTCTCCACCTCCATTGTTGAAGCGGCTGCTCGGAGCTGCGGCAGCAGGGTCTCCGGTGCCTGTCGTGGTGGCAATCCCCGAATCCGGTGGTGGACCCCGGAAGTAAGGGATGCCATCAAGCTGAGGAAGAAGTCTTATCGAGCCTTGGTGGCTCGTGGGACTCCCGAGGCAGCTGATGGGTACCAGCAGGCCAGGCGTGCCACAGCCCGAGCGGTTGTGGAGGTAAAAACTCAGGTCTGGGTGGAGTTTGGGGAGACCATGGAGGAGGACTATCAGTCAGCCTCAAGGAAATTCTGGCAAACCGTCCGGCGCCTCAGGAGGGGAAAGCAGTTCCTCACCAACACTGTTTACAGTGGAAGTGGGGAGTTGCTGACCTCGACTGGGGATGTTGTCGGACAGTGGAAGGAATACTTCGAGGATCTTCTCAATCCCACTGCCACGTCTTCCATGGAGGAAGCAGAGGCTGAGGTTTCAGAGGTGGACTCATCCATCACCCAAGCTGAAGTCACTGAGGTGGTTGGCAAGCTCCTCCCTTGGTGGCAGGGCACTGGGGGTGGATGAGATTCGCCCTGAGTACCTTAAGTCTCTGGATGTGCAGGGACTGTCTTGGGTGACACATCTCTGTAACATCACTTGGCAGTCGGGGACAGTACCTCTGGATTGGCAGACCGGGGTGGTGGTCCCCCTTTTTAAGAAGGGGGACCGGAGGATACGCTCCAACCATTGGGGGATCACACTTCTCAGCCTCCCGGGGAAAGTCTATTCCAGGGTACTGGAGAGGAGGATCCGACTGATAGTGGAACCTCGGATCCAGGAGGAACAATGCGGTTTTCGTCCTGGTCGCGGAACACTGGACCAGCTCTATACCCTCCATTGGGTGCTCGAGAGTTCGTGGGAGTTCGCCCAACCGGTCCACATGTGTTTTGTGGATTTGGAGAAGGCGTTCGACCATGTCCCTCGTGTATGGGGCCATTATTGTAGCAATATTATTTGCAAATGCATGTGGAGAGTTGAGTGTCTGCATCTCAATCTGTCTGTGCGCAGCCGGATTTGCAAATGTGTAAATGAATCTGTAAATGCGTGATGAGATTTGTGTGTCTGTACAACAATCTGCAAATGTGTAAAACAACTTGTGTGTGTGTGTGTGTGTGTGTGTGTGTGTGTGTGTGTAAAATCAGATTTGAAAAGTCAAAGTATTTTCACTACAAGACCCAGAAATACAGACAAATCATTGGTTACAAGTCAAGCAGCTTCTCGACTGGCTCTCTTTACACACGTGAATTTTGCTACACTTCTGCCGTGAGAGATTCACAAATGCATAGCGGGATTTGTCTGTAAAACCAGGATTTGTGTGCCTGGCCTCAGGCTGCCCTGGGCTCAGGCTCACAGGCTCCCTCATTCCGGCTGCGTTCGGCTTTGCTCGTTCTTGTACCTGACGTGAGTTTACATGAGTTGTGCTTGCAAGGTTCACCAACTGCCACTAAAAATCGAAGAAGATGATTCACCTGGGCAAGGAAAGATGGCTGCAAACGACGAGAAGGGTCAGATGTTTGGGGCTACGAATAATCCATGGATAAGCGACGTTTAGCTTTAAAAACAAACTCAATGTAACAGATTTATAATGGAATACAAATGGGTCTATGTCTATGGGTACAACCACCACTAAGCCCAGTAATGTCATGTACCCTTAAAATACCGCCAACTGGTGGCATGTAGGCTGTATTACTACCAATGTAAAGAGCGAGCAAAGCTGAATGCAGCCGGAATGAGGGAGCTTGTGAGCCTGAGCCCAGGCACACAAACCCTGGTTTCACAGACAAATCCCGCTATGCATTTGTGGATCTCTCATGGCAGAAGTCTAGCAAAATTCACATGTTTAAAGAGAGCCAATCGAGAAGCCGCTTGACTTGTAACCAATGATTTGTCTGTATTTCTATGGCCTTGTAGTGAAAATACCTTGACTTTTCAAATCTGATTACACACACACAAGTTGTTTTACACATTTGCATATTGTTGTACAGGCACACAAATCTCATTTACACATTTGCAAATCCGACTGCGCACAGACAGATTGAGATACGGACACACAACTCTCCACACACACAGATTGAAATGCGGACACACAAATCTCATCACGCATTTACAGATTCATTTACACATTTGCAAATCCGACTGCGCACAGACAGATTGAGATGTGGACACTCAACTCTCCACACGCATTTGCAAATAATGTTGCTGCAATAATGGCCCCATACTCGTGGTATCATGTGGGGGGTGCTTCAGGAGTATGGGGTCCGGGGCCCTCTGTTAAGGGCAGTCCGGTCCTTGTATGACCAAAGCAGGAGCCTGGTTCGCATTGCTGGCAGTAAGTCAGACCTGTTCCAGGTGCATGTTGGACTCCGGCAGGGCTGCCCTTTGTCACCGGTTCTGTTCATAATTTTTATGGACAGAATTTCTAGGCGCAGCCAGGGGCCGGAGGGGGTCCGGTTTGGGGACCACAGCATTTCATCTCTGCTTTTTGCGGATAATGTTGTCTTGTTGGCCTTGTCAAGCCTGGACCTTCAGGGTGCACTGGGGCGGTTTGCAGCCGAGTGTGAAGTGACTGGGATGAGGATCAGCACCTCCAAATCCAAGGTCATGGTACTCGACCGGAAAAAGGTGGTTTGCCCTCTCCAGGTCGGTGGGGAGCCCTTGCCCCAAGTGGAGGAGTTCAAGTATCTTGGGGTCTTATTCACGAGTGAGGGAAGGATGGAGTGTGAGATTGACAGATAGATCGGTGCAGCGTTTGCAGTGATGCGGTTGTTGTATCGGTCTGTCGTGGTGAAGAAGGAGCTGAGCCGAGAGGTGAAGCTCTCGATTTACTGGTCAATCTATGTTCCTACCCTCACCTATGGTCATGAGCTTTGGGTCATGACCGAAAGGACAAGATCCCGAATACAAGCGGTCAAAATGAGCTTCCTCCGTAGGGTGACTGGGGATAGGGTGAGGAACTCAGTCACCAGGGCGGAGCTCGGAGTAGAGCCACTGCTCCTCCACATCGAGAGGGGCCAGCTGAGGTGGCTCAGGCAACTGTTTCGGATGCCTCCTGGACGCCTCCCTGGGGAGGTGTTCCGGGCATGTCCCACCGGGAGGAGACCTCAGGGAAGACCTAGGGCACGCTGGAGAGACTATGTCTCTTGGCTGGCCTGGGAACGCCTCGGGGTCCCCCCGGAAGAGCTGGAGGAGGTGTCTGGGGAGAGGGAAGTCTGGGAATCCCTGCTTAGACTGTTACCCCCGCGACCTCGCCCCGGATAAAGCGGAAGATATGGATGGATGGATGGATGGACGGACGGACAGTCAAAGTATTAACCCTTAAAGACATAGAACTATGTCTGTGATCATTTCAAAATGAATTTTTCTCTGCCTTTAACCTTTTCTAAATGATTTATCCTCTGTATTTTTTAGTGTAAATCAGATATTTTCCCATCTTTAATTCACTCATGAAGATGTTCATTAAAGTTGAGAGTAAATTCAAAGGTTATTGTATCAACAGAGAAAACTGAAGAAACAGTGACTTTATGCAAAATATATCATTAACTGAACATAAAAAACGTGTCTACAGCCTTATTTTGTTAAATTTTTTATTGTTTTCGTTCATTTTATTTTATTTTTTTTTTCTGTTTTTGTTTATTTTGTTGCCTTTTTTATTATTTTTCTTCATAGTCCAAATGGGTCATATCTGACAGTTTAGATCAGTAGATGGTTTTGGTCGATAGTGGATGTTTGGGTGTTTAGGGATTAACTCAAACTTTTTCTGACTGTTTTTACAGGTTGCAGTTCTACTAATCGACACACAGGGGGCGTTCGACAGTCAGTCAACCATCAAGGACTGTGCCACCCTGTTCGCCCTCAGCACCATGACCAGCTCAGTCCAGGTCAGTGGGCGGTCCACTCAACGGACATCCACCATGTTCAGAACCTATCTGATGTTAAACCCAGTGGGGTCAGTGTGACCTTCAGGTTCTGGTGTGTTTGTGTTCCAGGTCTACAATCTGTCACAGAACGTCCAGGAAGATGACCTCCAGCACCTACAGGTCAGTATCAACTCCTCGTCTCCGACCTCTGAGCTTCTCCATGAACACGGTGATTAAAGCAGAGTGTGTTTGTCCTCAGCTGTTCACGGAGTACGGTCGTCTGGCCATGGAGGAGGTCTACGAGAAACCGTTTCAGGTACAACAGGTCCTCCTCACTTGGAAATGTTCAGACAAGGAGACCCAACTGCTCACTCATTAATCAGTGATTAAAATGCCTGCAGATGAATTCTATAGTTCACAACAGATGATCATTAGAGCTCTAACTGCACCGATGGGAGTGTTTTTTGTTCATATGTTCAATCACAGGTTTGTCATGAATCTCGTTTCCTGGATGAGTTGACTCCTTCGAACACATTAAAATATAAATAAATTGAATTATTATGAGTAATCTGATATTTTTACTGTTTTTCAGTTTCTTGTTTGTATTTAATCATACACTTGAATCTTCTTTTAACAGTAGTTTGTATTTAATAATGGAGATCTCTGTATTAATTAACAATATTATCCGTTGAAGATTAACCGATATGTACTCGAATATGAGTGAACAAAATGGAACCTAGAGAAGCAGAAGATCAACAGTGGTGATGTTCTGAAACATCAATGACTCTCTAAAACAGAGACTGGAGCATCGAATAATTGGTTTTAACTCACATTAATTCTGCTGTACATGTCAGAATGACCACAGGCGTTTTCAGCTTCATTTAATACAGAATATGTGAGGGTCTGCTTTAGCGGTTTCTGGTTCCTCTTCTGTCTAGAACTTTGTACAGTTGTTGTCAAACCATGTCAATGTGTAACTAAGGGACCAGCTTTGACCAGTTTCTGCCTCTGATCCTGGATCTGTGTCTGTTTAGACTCTGATGTTCCTGATCAGAGACTGGAGTTACCCTTACGAGCATTCATACGGCCTGGAAGGAGGGCGGAGCTTCCTGGAGAGGAGGCTGCAAGTGAGTCAGACCCCGTTTGCATCTGAAACGGGTCAGGTTGGATCTGGATCCTGATGTGTGTCCGTCTGTTCAGGTGAAGCAGAACCAACACGAGGAGCTGCAGAACGTCAGGAAACACATCCACTCCTGCTTCTCCAACATTGGCTGCTTCCTGCTGCCACATCCGGGTCTCAAGGTGGCGACAAACCCGCACTTCGACGGCCGCCTCCGAGGTACGAGCAGCACACTGCCTCTGGGAAAACACAGAACAGAATGTGAAATCACAGGAGATCTTTGGTTTCTGTGATTTACATATGACAATATAAGAAAACAAATGTACATAAAGAGAAAAACCTGGAAAAGTTCTGAAATTAAGACAATGAGCTGTTCAGAAAAGGAAACTGTTAAGGTTTGATTGAACTAATAGTTTATTGAACTGTATGGTGTTATTTGCAGATTCTATGTGAGGCCAAATGTAAAATAAATATAAACATAAATACACACCTCGACAACCAACAGGGAGAAAACTTCATCCACACAAGGTCCAAAAGTGAAAAATAAACCAAAGTTAAAATAAACCAAATTATTAATTAACTTATTAGAGACACTGCAATACCTCTTAAAGATCTTAACTAATCTTTGGTGCCATTCTACACATTTAGGTGCATTTAGACAAAAAAAAAAAAAAAAAACACGGCACAAGTCTTCTTCATTGTAACAGTTAAATATTTCCCCCTGTGCAACACAAGGTAGAAAAAATAAATCCACTCTAATCCATAATAATGCTCAATTATACATGACATTAATTTTAGAAAAATAATAAAGCTATGACATAAAATTATTTTGTGGCAGTTAAAATAACTGTCATTCAGTCCAGTGGTTTCCACTCAGAAACAACAGTGAAATAAATGGCATGATCGGTAAATTTAACTACATCAGGTTTTTCCTCAAATGTCGACAATAAATCTGCATTTCATTTAAAGCACTTTTAAACTGTCAAGAAAATACATAAATGAATAAACAAGATAGTGAATCAACCAGTCAGATTTAGAAAAATATCTAAATGGAATCAATATGTTTCCTTACATCCAGTTTGTTCTTTTTAAAATTGGACCATCATCAATGACCTCATTTACATTCACACTAATTTTCTGATCATTATATGTTTATTGGAGTTTTCAGATTATTAGTGATCATGTAAACAGTGTAATCGGATATGTTTTATCAGATAACAGCAGTAATCTGATTATGAGAAATCGGATTAACACACCTGGATTTCTCTCCAATACTCCGATGTCTTCCTGCATGTATACTTGTTAATCTGATTTTAGTTCTTTTACATCTGCACATGGGGAAAAACAATTAAATCATAGAAAACAGAAGTGACATAGTCAAACATGAGCTGAAGACAATAACAGGAAGTTCGATTATACCATATGTACATCCTCCGAAAGAAATCCGATAATAGACAGAAACGTCTAAATCGGGGTTTATCGATTTCTGAAGTGCATGTAAACACATCAGATCTGATTATTCCAATTATCTGATTAACAGTTATTGAATTTATATGGTCATGTATATTGACTCATTAAGACTTAAAGTTCCTGACGTCCACTCGAATTCACGTTAAATGCTGTGAACAATGGTTGGACTCCTCTGTTGTTTTGGAGACTATCTGTGACCACTGCTGCCGTGGTTGTTTCCCTCCATCTCTTGTGTTCTGATTCGTTCTGTGTTCGTTTGTTAAATCTGCCATCGCTTGTTTAAGATATCGATGAGGAGTTCAAGAAGGAGCTGGTGAACCTGGTGCCAACGCTGCTGTCTCCAGAAAACCTGGTGGAGAAGGAGATTGGAGGAGTGAAAGTCACCTGCAGAGACCTGCTGCACTACTTCAAGGTCTGTCAAAGTCACCATCGCTGGACACACATGTCCACCTGGAACACTCTCACTTTATTCAGTACATTCATGTTTGTAAATCTGACCTGGTCTGTGTTGACGTCTGTGTAGACGGGTTAAAGGTCACTCATCAGTTCGTCCACAGTGACAGATGGTCAAAACACAAGAATAATACTCAACTACATAGAAGAAAATAATACTAAAAGAAAATTACATTCATAATATTTGGAGAGAAACATCATTACAAGAAAAATCAATTTTTTTTAACAACAAAATTTGATTGGTTTTCATTCACTAATAATGTAGTTAACCTGGTCCAACAGAACTTCATACTGAAGACTTTTCAACATTTATTTGTCTCTTGAAGGCACCATGAAAACTATGAAGAAATACAGAATTATGAATGTATATTTCAGTCTTTGTTTGTCTCTGAGGCTAATTCCAGGAAATAGACAGGTCCCAACATGCCAAAATAAAAGCAGATGCATTCAATAAATATCTAATATAAAGTCAGTGTCCAAGTAAACACAAAAATATTAAACACAGCATCACCGATAAACATGTACCATTTTGTGCCTCTTTAACCGTGTGTAGAAGTGACATAGTCTTAGAACTGTTGTCTCTGTGTCCATTTGGTTTTATCCCATAATGCCTCAGTGGAGTCATTTCTGTTCTGGTCATGTGATCCCCTCATACAATAAACTTTATACACAAAGCATTAATTTCAAACCAAACATTGTTTTACAACTATGTTTTTAAAATCACCATTTACCAATTTTTGACACTTTTAATCTATTTTAAATTGTTTTATAAACTCAAAAAATGAAATGAGAAACATAAAAATAAACTTCACCACCAAAAACCTGTCTGACACTTACAAAGAGGTAAAAATATGTTTCAAATTTGAGGAAAAAAATTATATTCAGAAGAAGAAAAAGTCATATTATGACAAATTCGCATCATTCTTAGTAATTAATATTAAATTACAAACAGTAAATCCATCGACTCAGCAGAATCTGTCAAACTCAGACTGATGGTAGTTTTTACATCTGCCGTGATATTTACACTTTTCCTCATAATTTTGCATCTAAATCAAATCCAATAACATGAGGTAGAAGCTGCACAAAAACCCTAAACCTGCCCCCCAAACGTCCACGTCATCAAGGCTCTGAAACCACGTCCAACAGGGTCTTAGAGAGTCCAGAAGGACCCGGTTCAGAGTCCAGACAGCTCCAGTTCTATCGGGACTCTGAACTGGTTTAGGGTGAATTCTTAACAGAAACATGTTCACATCCGTTGATATCGATAAATGTTGAATATTTTAGTTTAAAGGCTGGTTTTTGGTTCTGAGTTATAGTAGAATCAGTGATGAAACCATGTCTGACCCCATGAGTTTCTGCTGATAGTTCATTCTGGAGTTTGATGTAAATAAATAAATATAAATACATGAACACGAACATATAAATAACTAGAAAAGCACTCGGAGAGTGCAGACCTCCGCCAAGACAGATCTGCCACCCCACCCCCGATCACCACGAAGATTTAATCATTTGTTCCTTGTGCCAGTATCAACATTTCCTGAAAATTTCACAAAAATCCATCCACAACTTTTTGAGTTATCTTGCTAACAAACACACAAAGCAAAGTGATCACAATACCTCCTGGCAGAGGTAATAAAGACAGTAAATAGTCATTTCAAGACCTTGTTGGTGTTTGTTCTTTGTTTCTTGTTCATTTATTAATGATTCTCTGTATATTTTATTTGTTCAACCTTTACCTGAGCTGTTGGACTTTTGTGTCCTCAGGCCTACATGAAGATCTACCAGGGGGAGGAGCTTCCTCATCCCAAATCAATGCTGCAGGTGAGTCCCACAGCGCCTCCTACTGGACACAACACTGCCTGTCCAGACCTTATGTGTTTGGTTACAGCATGAATCTGCTGCATTCACTCCAGTTATGAGTGTTTTTAATCACATTTAGTCTGAGTTCATCCAGGTGTAATCGACTTTAATGAGCCTCATTCCAACAATTGAAGATTAAAAAAGATTATTATTATTATTATTATTATTATTATTATTATTATTATTATTATTATTAGATGCAGACACTGTCTCTGTGGATAATTTGATGTATTAGTTAATGCACAAACATCTGATTATCTGTTGACTTTATTATATACAGTGACAGATTATCAGATAAAAGCATGTCTCAAACTTTTATTTATGTCAAATTATCAGGGAGTGATGTCTCTGTGGATCATCGACACTCCAAAGCTGTTTCTATGGCAACTGTTTCAAGTTCATTCAAACACAATAATCCTCTTTCACCAAAATATTCAGTCACCCATAGTTTTAATGTTTTAATCAGTCACATCAGAACTGAAGGCAGTTTGTTTTTATTCTTTTTTTATTCCAAATATTTATTTCTTTTTTCCCATTTGTTGTTTTCTTTTTCTGTCACTTCCTGTTTGGTGTTAATGTCTTTGTGATGTATTTTCCATCCTCTGCATGTTACTGACTTCCTGTTTGTTGTCGTGTCTGAAGACTCGAACTCTGTTTGATGTCAGATTCAAACAGGTTTTTAATTTTTCATCTGAATGTCCACCATCACACTCTGGGTTTTCGTTTCCACGGTTATATACTGATTGGTCCTTTGTTTCCCAGGCAACGGCTGAAGCCAATAACCTTGCAGCTGTTGCTGGAGCCAAAGACTTGTACACTCGTAGCATGGAGCAGGTAAGTGTCCACACGCCACCGTCCACTTTCACCAAAAGCTATGTTGCCATTAATGTGTCTTCTCTGACCTCAGATCTGTGGTGGAGACAAACCCTACATTTCACCAGCAGAGCTGGAGCGTCACCACACCGAGCTCCGCCAGGCGTCAGTGCGACACTTCCGCTCTGTTAAAAAGATGGGCGGTGAGGATTTTTGCCGCCGCTACCAGGAGCAGTTGGAGGTGGAGCTCGACGAGACCTATGCCAACTTCACCAAGCACAACGACGGCAAGAATATCTTCTACGCTGCACGGACGCCTGCCACACTGTTCGCCGTCATGTTCGTCATGTATGTGGCATCGCTGGTCACTGGTTTCGTGGGTATCAACTCTGTGGCCACGATGTGTAACCTAGTGATGGGCGTGGCCCTGACAGCGCTCTGCGTCTGGGCTTACGTCAAGTACTCCGGCGAGTTCCGTGAAGTGGGTGGAGTCATCGACCAGGCGGCGGACATCCTGTGGGAACAGGTGAGTCTCCTTCTGTTCAATCACAGGGAGGTGACGTCCATTAGCCATTTGTCAATCAGAACAGTCATAGATCCTACTCATCCTTTCACAATAAAAGCCTACAGTAAGGTCAGTTTAGTCACATGACCTGACGGTCGGTGTGTCGTCTCTAAACCAATGCTTTTCTGAAAGTGGACTGTGTGTTTCTGTCATCCTCATCCTCCTCTTCCTCCTGTTTTTCTCCTCATGCCTTCAGAGGACACCTCGAAAGGTGAGTGATCAGGTCCAGGTTGATTCAGGTTTAGTGTTTTGACAGAAACGCAACAAGAACAACATGTGTTTCAGATCAGTCTGATGTGTTTTTTTAAGCTTGTCTGGTTTTATCTGTTAGATGGAGGTTGTTTGGGCTGAAAATCCAAAGTATTTCTTATTATTTAAGATGTTCCAAACAGACTATGTGCTGCCTCCTGCTGGTGGAGAAATAGAAGACAGTTAACTTCAGGTTCATTTAATCTCTATGTTCATATGAAAAACAAATGTTAATTTCACCTGTATTTATTCTTCATGTTGGAATGAGCGTTTGGCATCAGTCCACCAGAGGGCACTGCTCTGAATCAACCCTTTACCAGCCTGTTCGACCACATGGGTTAGCACATTTCAAGTCTCGACATTTCCATAAGATGAGTCCCCAACTGAACTAAACCGGACTGAGCCAACTCTAAAATACAATAATATACAATGCTAAACAAACCCTCCAGATGCCAGTGTGGTGACAGGTGGTAACCACACCGCTGTACAACCAGGAAGTCAAACAAGAAAATCACTTTTTTTAGGAAATGTAGAAATACAAATGAAATGAACACAGGAGGGACAGATGGTGTATCCAAATGTGAATCTGATGGAGAGAATAAATGAACCTAAAGACATTTCCTGTCATTTAAGTTTAGTTTGTGTCTTTTATTGCCTTTTCTTTTTTTTTTTTTTTCCGTTAAGATATACAGTGAGATGAAAATGAATCATTGTGAATGAACCTGAATATGTCTTACATGAATAAAAGTCTGACATCTTCATGGACATTTGGAAGAAAGTATACTTTACAATTTAAACTGTTTCATTAATAGAAACATTATTAGAGAAGACACAGATGGGTTTTGTGGTTCATCAGTAGATTGTTTTTGCAGCTTTTTTAACCAGTGCTCCTCTTCTTCCTCCTCCTCTTTCCAGATTTTCTCCAAACTCTTCGAAGTGGCTCGGAGTCGAGTTCCATTCGGAAACCTAATCCCGGCGCCGCGGCCTCGACTCGCATCCAACAACAATGTGAAGAAGAAAAACTAGTGTCACGCCTTCTGTCAGTCACCTTCACCCTCCTCTTCCTCGCCTTGTGCTGGGTTTGGAAACGATGGTTCAAGTGGGTCT
The DNA here is from genome assembly GCF_902148855.1 of Sphaeramia orbicularis. Taxonomy (NCBI): domain Eukaryota; kingdom Metazoa; phylum Chordata; class Actinopteri; order Kurtiformes; family Apogonidae; genus Sphaeramia; species Sphaeramia orbicularis. The sequence goes on along the minus strand of NC_043957.1, from coordinate 15,336,271 downwards.
GTGTTCATCCCGTAGACAACTTAAGGACTTGCTGTAGACCAGGACGAGGTGGTTCGAGTTTTATTTGGTGTCAGTGGGCTGGGTTTTAGGTATTTATTTGTGGGTGGGTCCATCATTCCATCACCGAGTATCGTCCCAGGTGAGAGTTCACCTGTGGGACGACGCCTCGACATTAATGATTCCCATTTCTGTGAATGTACAATGACGAGCGTGACCACAGACCCTCCTCCTCCTCGCCAGGGGGCGGAGTCACAACCAAAGTTTACAGCTTTATCTGTAGAGGCTCCGAGATGGAACCGGCAGCAGCGTAGCTTTAGTACAGTGACCACATGACTGCGGCAGTTTTTCTACATCAACCCAGAATCTGAGCATCAGGGTTCGACATCACACGAAAACAGAGCAAAATGAAAGACATTTTGGACAAAAACCACTAAAACCACCATTCCCTGAAATAATGAAGCAGGAAAAAACTCACAAATTTACAAGAAAAAAAAATACATAATTCTGAAAATCAGTCACAAACCTGATTTAACCCTTTCATGCATGTTGTATAGTTCTTTGAACTTCAATTAAAATCACAATATTTGCAATAATTAGTCCAAATTAATAGTGTAAATAGTAATATATAGCACTGCAATTATTACCTGATATTTAATTTAAGAGTTAATGCTTCTGTGATTTTAATACATTATCAAGTCATTAATGTGGACAATGATGCCAAACTTTTAAATCCAGTGTTTATGAACATGTTTATGCCACATCTGACATTTACCATTAAACTACATTCCAGCCATCAAAATCAGAACTGAATCATGTATGAAAAGGTTGAATAATCAATGAACTGGAAGAGTCACACGTTCACAGCAAAAATCTGAAAATAGTAAAAGTATGAAAATTACAAAAAACTAAAATATTCGTGTAATTATGATCCACGAAAAGACAAACCTATTCCATTTGTGTCACTTTCATTTTTCTCAGTAAAAAACACAAAGAATTATGACAATCAACTTTTCTTGAAATAATGCAAAAAAACTTCTAAAGTTCTCCTTCACAGCTGAGTTCAAGTGTTGAGTTTGTGATTCTGGGAAAAAGTAGAAAAACTGTTGAATGAATGAACGGTGTCAGAGTTGGATCATTGTGGATGTGGAAATCCACCGTGATGATCATAAACCCGGGTTTCCACACTGAGACGAATTAAATCACATTTAATTATTGAACAAACGACCCCCGATGGCCATGTGGTTCAGCTCAGACCAGACCTGAACCCATCTGGGATTCTGTCAGTAAATCCTCTGTTCAGACGGTGAATTCACTGACAGACCTATCAGAGTCCAATTGGAAACTAAAGAATGAGCATTTCCGTTTGTGTAGATCAGATGATCATGAAAACAAAACGATCAGATTCAAACTGTAGAGATGAAACGGAAAATCCACTGAGATGAACGTCTGGAACGCTCCATTCACACTGCAGTTCTTAATGCTTAGTTAGAATTTTTTGCTGAAATCTGATTTTTTTTTTTTTTTTTTTTTTTCTGGTTCTCATTCTAATGTAAATGTGATGTCATTAGACTAATGTTTGAACAGTCTATGTCCTGAAGTGACGTCACATGCATTACACTGTTGATGAAGAAAATATGGATCTTTCCTGGTTGCGTCTCCTCCAGCGCTGAACTGTAGCGTCTGTTGGGTTTTAACGATGTAAAAGTCAGATGAAATGTGATGTGACCGTTCAGACATGAGTCACATATGGCTAAAAACCTCAGATTTGGGTTTGACCTTCAGTTTGACCTTCAGTGTGGACATAGCGTTGGCATCCTTCACGTCTCTGCGACGAGGCTTCGTGATGCGTTTAATGGTTTCCAGATAAGCGCGACGTCCAGATAACCGGTGTCTGTAGATGAATCCTGTCTCATTTCGTCCCGTTCTTTCCAGACCTGAAGGACTGATCTTCATCCACATGAAAAACACTAAGAACACAACAAACACTTTTACACAGTGTCGGCGTTTCTGTTTTAAGCCAAAACTGCGTCAGTCGATGAATCGTCTTCATTCCATCCACATCTCATCACTTTAGTCACCACCCATGCTTTTGTTTTTGTACACTTGAGTTTTTTACAGCTTCATCCTCATCACAGGGCATGTGTATGAACTATACATATATAAATATGAATTTCTAGACCTTTTTGTAGCTGGAGGGACGTCGGCCGCTCGGATTCACTGGATGTAAAGGAATGCTTCGTGGTTTGTGGATATGTCCGATAAATTCCTTTTTATATATGAATATATTTGTAAATTTAACCTGACATGAGCACTGCGACTTCCACCCCCCGCTGCAAAGAATGTTTATAATCTGGACTTTATTTCCTTTTTTTTTTTTCTCTTTGGTTTTCTGTTACATTTTAAACTTATTTCGTTAATTTATTTTTCAATACAATATTAAACCAAACTCCTACGACACACAGTGTGGAGACTGATTGATTATTGATCTGGGTTTATGGGTGTGAATATATGGAAACTGACCACCTTTCATATTTAGCCCAACAAAACAAAGATGGCTCAGGTATAGCTTAATTGAAATGAAGGTTTTATTTACTTATAAAAACCACAAACAACCACCAACAAAAGCCAATTAACATTAGACAAAACAAACTTGTATTATTGTACAAAAGAAAGCCTTAACACAGTTTTAGTGTTATTTCCACATCTGTAAAGGAGTGAAGAAGTAAACACTTATTTAATTCACCCCTTTATTACAACACACAAACTATCCATATTATACAACATGAAGGCTACATATGTTTTATCAATCAATAGAATAATTATACATGTGTTAACAAAAGCAAATGATGTAATTCGTTCATCGGATTTGTTCTATGGACTTATCAAAATGTTTAATCCCATTGTGTGATCATGTGCAGTCGATCCATTTTTCTTCAACGACAGATCAGTTACTACAAATGTTAGACCTTGACCTTTGACTGAATATGTGGTACCACAACTGGATGACCTTCAACCAACCCCTTTTTTTCCAGGTAGATGGTGCACCATCCGTGGATTGGAAGGGATGACCCAATTCCCTGGACATTTTGTTCACTAGCTATCACTGCCCCGGATTTCTTTCTGAGGTTATGTTAAAGATATTGTGTATCGAGCAAAGATATTGGACATCACTGGTCTGACGGAAAACATGACTGATACCACTGACACCATTGATGAGGCTATGATACAATCAACATGGAAACAAATCCAGTACCAGAGGAGTAAGAAGTATTCACATTCATTCCTCTGGTAGAAGTATAGAAACTGGGGTTTAGAAAGCCTTCGGTAGAAGTATCAACTCAAACTTTTTACTCAAGTAAAAGTACTGGTTTCAAAACTAAAAGGGGTCATATTTTGCTAAACCCACTTTTATTAGTCTTTGGTACATTTATTTGTGTATTTGGACCCTCATAGTTCATAAAGTTTGAATTTGAACTCTCCAGGTACTGCAAAGCTATCTATATTCATTTAGGCAAAAATCGAGTGGATTTCTACAACCTGTTTCAATTCCTTCTTAATTTGTTACATCTATATCTAGTTATGTCATGACATTTGCACATATAATGTCCAGACTTCCGACAAACATTTCTCCAAGTACGCCATAATTGTTTGTCAGCGGCAGCGGTTCTAGTAAAAACTGAAAATATGACTTTGAGACGATTACCTAAAATGTTCAGTTGCTGGCTGAATGGGACAGAGCAGCACAGCCAACAACCTGGAGGGGGTAGGGCAAGAAGTGGCTCTTGGGCACTGTAAAGGGGCGGGAAACGTGATAAATTCATGGGGCCCAGCATTTCTGGGGGGGCCATAGAGCAGTGGAGGGGGTCCAGTGGAAACAGGTTTGAAGTTCTGAAAATTTTGTGTAGAATCTACTGTACAATAGAGGCATAGAACCCCCCCCAACAGATTAACAAGATACTGAATTTTATAAAGGGCCTACAATTACTAGCAGCACCTCAGGGCTCATAATAACCCTTCCCATGTCATTACTCAGAAATAGGGTTGAAGATGGACCTGTGGAGTTGAATTAATAAAGAATTCAGACCCAAGCATAGCATTTACAGTTTATGTAGACCACAGGGAAATGTTTTCAAATGCATAATTCCATTTAAAAATGCAAAATATCACTCCTTTAAAGTACAAAATTAAATGCAAGGTGGACAGAAATGCCATTAGGACAAAAGCTTAGGTGGTGCCACAAGGGCCTATAGTGCACTACCCCACCTCCCCAAAAAACATTTATCTAAAGGTCATAATGACTATAATGTTATATTAAAATATTAATATTGAAACATTTGGGATGCACTAGTCTACCTGTTTCAGCCGCATGTATGCCCATTGAAAATGAACGCATTTGAGTCCTATGCAAATGTATTACAGGACTGTGTCCTACTGAACATTAACATGTGTTTGATGGAGTGGAATATATGATGACTAGTTGAATAAAGCATTGGAATGGTGCAAAAAGTCAAACTTCAGAGGCATGTAATCAATAACCTCTATTGGAATGTAAATGTAAATGTGCATCCAAGCTTAGTGGCAGCAATCTGTGAGGGTAACAGATGTAAGAGAACAAAACTGGACCAGAATGTTTGTGTACCCAGGGTTAGGGTTAGTAACAGTTCCCCTTGTATGGTTGGGTATATACAGTGGAGTGGTTGGGACATTTCACTCCAGTTCTCTCGAGTCTCTGCCACGGACATCTTCAGACTAGTCTCTATACGTCTGCTATGTTCTTGCTGGAATGTGATAGGATTTGTGTCATGTGCAGTTGCAATGGATCGCGTACAAACCAATAGGGTGTTGAAATGGTATATGTTTATACTTGTCATCCAACCACAATCAAATTCACTCTATCTGGATGAAGCGATTTATCTATTTTTTTTTTTTTTTGAACAAAGACAAGCTGAATGAAATAGGAGTAACGAGGCTATTTTTAAAATGTAAGGAGTAGAAAGTGCAGATAATTACGTGAAAATGTAAGGAGTAGAAGTAAAAAGTCGGCCGAAAAATAATTACTCCAGTAAAGTATAGATAACCTTAATTTCTACTTAAGTAAGGTAAACGAGTAAAGTATAAAAGTATTTGTACTTCTTTACTTGACACCTCTGTCCAGTGCCGTCTGGATGTGCTTCATGCAACTAATGGTGTCCAAATTGAGGTGGATTAAAATGAGGCAAAAAAAACTTCTATATCTACTTTCGGTTTGTAATAATTTCTACATATTTGTCTATTCATTTGCTATTGGCTTTATGGATAATCTGTACCTTCCCAGTAACATACAGAAATGATTCACAGAGAGGGGAGGTTATGGCTATAGGGAGAAACTAAATATGAAACATTTCACCAAACAAATCTTTAAAAAAAAAGTGCATTTCATGTTGTGAAGTGCTTTTATGGAATAGAATGGAACAAAATATCAGTGTGAAAACATCAAATTTAAGAAGATGTGTAAAAACCTTATTTTTTCCAAAGAAATGGTAACAATGAACAGTACAACAGTAACAGTTATTGATGGTATGTTATAATACAGTGTTTTTCAACCTTGGGGTCATGACCCCACATGGAGTCACCTGGAATTCAAATGGGGTCACCTGAAATTTCTAGTAATTGATAAAAAAAAAAAAATAATAATAATAATAAAAATAATAATAATAATGATTAATATTTTTAATGATTCAATATATATTTCATTCTAATTAAAACACCACACACTTTTCCTAATAAGATCAAGTTCAAATAAAATGCAGGATATAATATCTGAGAGGGCATATCTTGATTGACCTGATCATGTGACCCTGTGCGTTACTACACTTCAACCTGCCTGGACACAGTCGCAGTCAAAAAACCAGACCGAACAGAGTGGATAGATTTCTTTGCCTGCTTGGCCCCTCTAAGACACCTCCAAGAGAAAATGTCTCTGTTTTGAATGTCTAGGGTCACGAGCCAAAAAGGTTAGGAACCACTGTTATAATGTGTTCTCTTTTTCAGTAATTTAATAACTGAGGTATTCTTTTTTTACGGTCTGTAAATATCAGCTGATTAGTCAACTTGGACAATATAAGCTTGACTTCTTCCTTCTCCATTTCAGACATAAAGTGTTGTTAAAGACCCAGTCAGTGCGACATTTGTTTCTTTTTCTGTTTAACTTATTGACTTCAATATTCTGGAGTGTTCTGTTTAAAATTGTAATTTCTTTTTGCCTTTTGTTCTCCTTTATATTTTATTCCTACTTATGTTCAGAATAAAATTTATCATTATCATTAACATTTCATTAAAATGAGATGAATCTTCTGTTACGATGGGATCAGAAGAATCCACATTCACCTGCCCTGAATTTACCTTTATGTATCTATATTTACCTGACTTAATGTCAAAAATATAGTTTTATTTGCCTTTCTTTTTCCACTGTGAGAAGGATGAACTCATTTCATTGTGATTCGACACTAACAGGATCACAGAACAGGAAGGTGTCATTTAATGTAACAATTCATCAGTAAATCTTAGACAAACTGCAAACACAATTGAACGTTTTCTGCATTTATCTTATTTAACAGTCGTCAAAGTCAAAGACAAAAACCTTTTTTAGGGGAATATTAAAGGTTAAAGTGTCATAAATGCTGGTGGTTTCTGGTTTTTAGCATCATGTATTAGTGAACATGATGTGGGTAGATGTCCTGACGCCCAACACTGCCATCACCACCTCATTTTAACGAGTTTAACGTCAAATAAAATGGGTTGATGTAAAAGACTGATATTTTGCTTTTTTTTTTTTTTTTTAATGGAATTATGTATTTTAAAACATTTCCCTGTGGTCTACATAAACTGTAAATTCTATGCTTGGGTCTGAATTTTTCATTAATTCAACTCCACAGGTCCATCTTCAACCCTATTTCTGAGTAATGACACCAGAAAGGTCGTTTTGAGTGTTGGCCCTTTAAATGCACAGGAGCCACTTCATGCCCCACCCCATCCAGGTTGTTGGCTGTGCTGCTCTGTCCTGTTCAACCAACAACTGAACATTTTAGGGAATCTGTTCAAAGTTTGGACATATTTTCAGTTTTTACTAGAACCGCTGCTGCTGATAAACAATTGTGTTGTACTCGGAGAAATGTTTGTCGGAAGTATGGACCTTATATGCGCAAATGTCATGATGTAACTAGTTATAGACGTAACAAATTAAGAAGGAATTAAAACAGGTTGTAGAAATCCACTTGATTTTTGCCAAAATGAATATAAAGATAGCTTTGCAGCACCTGGAGGGTTCAAATTCAAGCTTTATGAACTATTAGAGTCCAAATACACAAATAAATGTACCAAAGACTAATAAAAGTGGGTTTAGCAAAATATGACCCCTTTCACATTGAGGTCAACACAACGACATGCAGACATGAAACCATGTGACGAATCACAGAAGACCAACAGGACGGTAGATTTTATTCCACTGAGTTCAGATGTGGTTCCAGTTCTTCAGTTGATGAGAATTTAGGTCAAATACCAGAACATAACATATGTGTTAGAACATACAAGGTGGGGAAGCAAAATTTACAATGAACATTAGTTGTTTTTTTCTCAGCAGGCACTACGTCAATTGTTTTAAAACCAAACGTATATTGATGTCATAATCATACCTAACACTATTATCCATACCTTTTCAGAAACTTTTGCCCATATGAGTAATCAGGAAAGCAAACGTCAAAGAGTGTGTGATTTGCTGAATGCACTCGTCACACCAAAGGAGATTTCAAAATAGTTGGAGTGTCCATAAAGACTGTTTATAATGTAAAGAAGAGAATGACTATGAGCAAAACTATTATGAGAAAGTCTGGAAGATACTATTAAAGAAGAATGGGAGAAGTTGTCATCCGAATATTTGAGGAACACTTGCGCCAGTTTCAGGAATCGTGTGAAGGCAGTTATTGAGAAAGGAGGACACATAGACTAAAAACATTTTCTATTATGTACATTTTCTTGTGGCAAATAAATTCTCATGACTTTCAAAAAACTAATTGGTCATACTGTCTTTCAATCCCTGCCTCAAAATATTGTAAATTTTGCTTCCCCACCCTGTATGTGTGTGTTTATGTGGATGTATTTGTGGGGATGCCACCTGGATGGGGTGGGGGGTGGGGGGGGTGTTCACAACTTTTGTAAGAAATGCTTTAATGATCTTAATGCTGTTGATATGAAAAAATGATAAAGTTGTAAAAAAATAATAATAATAACAGAACATAAACTAAACTCAGCATCTGTGGAACATGAGCATCATCTGGAGGTTTGTACCATTTAGAACCAGGCAAGTTCCACATACGGTAAAATAATACAACAATAATTTATAAACAATGACAACTCCAAATTTACTCTGTGGTTTAATGTGAAACATTTACAAACTATTTACATTTACAAACCATTCTTTCACAATAAAATGTGAATCACAAATATCAACATAAAATGCCTGAATTAAAGTAAGTGCAATTTGAACAATATTCTACCTGTTACTAAATGTTCTGTCTTTGTGGATCCACTGTGATCTATAAGTTTCAGTGCACGTGTAAATGATGAATGGAGGCATGATATTGTTCAAATTGAACCTATTTGTCTTAAAACATTTCAGGTTGTTCATATTTGTTCAGGTTATTCTATATATTTGTAAATGTCAACATTTTCATGCACCAAAACAAAGAAATTGTCTGAGTTGTCATTATTTATATATATGTATAATAGGTTATTCTATTATTTTACTGTATGTGGCCCCTGGACTAAAGTGAGTTCAGTTCGGTTTATGTTCTTTCATCATTAACTTGTGATTAATTAAGATCCATCTGTCTGTTTCATAATAAGAGAAGTTTCCAGAAAAGACTGTTCATCCAGTCGGAGGTAAAAGGAAACACACCAAGTTCATCAAAAACGCCAGCACTTAAAGACAGAAAATGTGACACAACTCGTCAGGTTCAGGTTTGAGGAGCAGAGCCACAACGTAGAACTAGGAGAAGAACCACTATGGAGAACCAAAAGCAGAACCAAGATGAAGAATCAGGAGCAGAACCATAACATAGTACCAGAAGCACAACCATAACTAAGAACCAGGAGCGGAACAATGACTGAAAACCAGGGGGATAACTATGACGGAGAACCAGGAGCAGAACCCCCTCCTGGCGCTGAAGGTCAAACTCCTCCTCCATGTCATCTCCACACACATACTAGTTATCATCATCAACATCATCATCATGTTGAAGGTTCTACTGGTTCTGTCAGTTAGTTCTCCTTTGCAGATCAAGAACCAGAATGCAGCTGGACCAGTTCTACCATGTGGTCTCTTTCATTTTTCTGGTTCTTTGAGACTCATTACAATAGTGATGTAAACACTGGTACATCTGGTACCAAATGGACCTCTGAACCGCTGATCTTCAGGAGAACCAGGTCTGAACCCTGGTGGACTCCAGGTCTGAACCATGGTGGACTCCAGGTCTGAACCCTGGTGATTCTCTGCTCCGGACTCTGACATTGGACCTTTAAATGGAGGCTGCTGTACTGGAGGATGCTGGGATATTTTAGGATGACGATGCTGAGGATGAGGATGACGTCCGGGGGGCGGGGCTCCGCTGGTCCCTTTAACCTCAGCAGTGCTGACGTCAGACCGGATAAGCCGGTAAAAGCTGCGCTGTGTGTAGGCTCCGGGAGGGACGGACTCCTCCTCCTCCTCTTTGTCTCCATGCGGATCTCCTCCCTCCCGATCCGACACAAACACCGAGCCTTCCTCAGCCGCCGCCCCGACCTGCCGCTGCCTCCGGCCGGCGGTGCGTCCCGGCCGAGCCCCGCTGAGGTGGCCTGGGTCTCGGGGAGGGATGCTGGTCCCGGACTGATCCGAGATCGACGCCACGGAGGAAGCAGGACGTGACCGGGCAGGATGCCTCTGACTCCGGTCAGTGAGTCCGAACAGGTATGGCATCCCCGAGCCCTGCGCTCCGTCATCGGTTATCGATCAGGTATTGATCAGTCCTGATGGGATTCTGTCTAATTGGTCTCATTCTGTGTCTTCATAGACTTTAATCGAACACTGTCGTTGTTTGAGTTGAGTTTCATTCATTTACATGTTTCCGTTTATTTCTAATAACAGAGGAAGTTGAACTGTTTGATAACTAATCAATTATTATTGCATTTAATGCTTTTATTTGTCTTCTGATGAATATTTTTATTTGTGTGAATATTTATTTGTGTTTGTATCGGGATTTTATTCTTACTAATAATGGGATTTTTTTTTTTTAAACATATCATTAACATAAGAGGATGGAGGGTAAGAGGTGTTATGATCTAATTGATCAGGTGATCTGTGTTTTGGTCAGTGTCTGTCTTTCATTTGTTTGTGGTTGAAGGAGGTTGTCATGCATCATCAGGTTCAGGAGCAAAAACCACAAAAACAAGGTGTAAACAACAACTACCATGACCTGTGACCTGTGACAGAACTTGTGTGTAGTTTTGGTGTTTATTGGATGTAGATCAGCTGATCCCAGCGGACATGCCCACTTCCACAGTGTAATTCCACTGATGACCACTAGAGGATGCTCTGTTCAGAATGTACTCGGATCAAAGTGAAACTAATGGAAATGGAACAAACATATGTTCTCATTTATAAGTGACATTTTGAGGCCATCAAATTGAACCATCGCCATTTTTCCAGCTCCACCCCTTTAGTCCAAATATGGACACTTCCGGCTCCATTCACCCTCAACTTTAAATTGGTCCAAACTTGACATTTCTGTTTGTATTTGAGTCAGAGCCACAAGAATCACATGGATCTCATGCTGTTGTATTTTTCATCTCCGTTCATGTTTGAGGATCAGATTCAGATCAGACTTTTCACTGTGTGCACCAACCTGTCAATCACACCTGTCAATCAAAGCCCAACATGGCTACTTCACTTTAATGGATTAGGACTTATCGGTAGGGTCCAAATAAAACCAATAGAACCAAAATGACCCCTGGGAAAAAAAAAAAAAAAAACACTTCAGGGTAAGTGTATGGGAGCATCTAGTGGCTGTCAGTGATATTACAACTTTAACATAGTAAAGAACTTGACTTGTTATGTTTCTATTCAATAGAGGGTAAATTGTGTGGAACATTTCTCAAGAAAAAAAAAACGTAACTTAATCCTAAGCATTTGCAAAGAAATTTTAAACACCCTAAATTAACAAAATTGTATTAATTCAAACTAAACGGAAAATAGTAAAAGTTGACACCTTGGTAAAAGCAGAAGAACCGGTTCTTTGCTGCAGTGAAGGAGATTTAAAATCCAGGTTCTGAAACTTCCCCAAAGCAGAAAAATCTAAAGAACTGAATCTTATGTCATATTTGTTTAATGTTCAGAGAGTGAAACCTCAGAGATAACAGACTGAAAATAATGAACATTAACTACTCTACAAAGTGTGAATCCTTTTCAACCTGATTCATCTGGTTTTGACTTTCATAATGTTTTCTTTTCTATCAGTTACTGTTTCATATGTTTAGGTTGAATAAAATAGACTTTATTTGCCATTTGCACAGATACATAACAGTATAGGCACATTGGAATTCTTGTGCGTTTCCCTGAGTCAGAAAAGGAGCTCTAAAAAAGTAAAGATATGACAAAAAAGACAGATACAAAAACATAAGCACAGCTAAAACATACAAAAAAAAAAGTTATATCACATACAACCTCAAATACACATTTGTAAAATAGAGTATTGTAAAAAAAAAAAAAAAAAAAAAAAAAAAAAAAAAAAAAAGAGTTATAATAATAATAATAATAATAATAATTAAAGCCGCAAGCGGCATCTAAAGGCCCTCGCCAAGGGCACGTCCAGTAGAAGTATGCTCATCATTCAGCAGGTGGCGCTCTAGCACCAAATTTCAATGTCTTCTGATGAATGGGTGTAGGCTTGGGAGATTGACAATTGACTCAAATTTGAGACAAATCACTGTTTATAAGTCCGAACTGAACAAATTTTATATAAATAAATCTGTAGGGGGCGCTGTGGAGCCAAAATTCAATTTGTTCCATTGAATGGGTGTAGGCCTGCGAGATGTACCACTGAGTCAAATTTGAGCCAAATTGGTGTTCGTATGTCTGAACTGTTACAATTTTCGTCAAGGTAAATTTGTAGGGGGCGCTATTGTCTGAATTTACAGTGTCTTCTGACAAATGGGTGTAGGCCTAGGAGATGGACAACTGATTTGAGACAAATCAGTGTTCGTATGTCCGAACTGAACAAAATTTTGTATAAATAAATCTTTAGGGGGCGCTATGAGCCAAAATTCAATTTGTTCCATTGAATGGGTGTAGGCCTGTGAGATGTACCACTGAGTCAAATTTGAGCCAAATCGGTGTTCGTATGTCTGAACTGATGCAATTTTCGTGAAGGTAAATTTGTAGGGGGCACTACTGAGCGAAGTGGCAATTTCTTTTGATAAATGGGTGTAGGCCTGGGAGATTGACAACTGATTCAAATTTGAGCCAAATTGGTGTTCGCATGTCTAACGTGAAGTAATTTTCGTAAAGGTAACATTGTAGGGGGCGCTATGGCGCCGAATTTAAAATTTTTCTGATAAATGGGTATAGGCCTGGGATATAGACGTCTGAGTCAAATTTGAGCCAAATTGGTGTTCGTATGTCCGAACTCAAGCTATTTTAATAAAAAATATTGAAAATTTTTGTAGGGGGCGCTGTAGTGCAAAATTTCAGTTTCTTTTGATAAATAGGTGTAGGCCTGGGAGACAGATGTCTGAGTCAAATTTGAGCCAAATCGGTGTTCGTATGTCCGAACTAATGTCATTTTTGTAAATGTACATTTTTAGGGGGCGCTATAGTGCAAAATTTCAATTTCTTTTAATAAATGGGTGTAAGCCTGGTAGATAGATGTCTGAGTCAAATTTCAGCCAAATCGGTGTTCGTATGTCTGAGCTGAAGCCATTTTTGTGATGGTAAATTTTCGAAAAAACTTCGCAAAGTTTGCAACCTCGTCACACAAAAACGGTGATGCCGATTCAAAAAATTCGGCTAACTTTTGATGCCCCACTTCTCTAGATACTGTACACTGATTTTGAGCTCATTTGGCCAAACGGCTTAGTAGGAGATAGTTAAAATACAACGTCAGCGAAAACGCTGACTCAGCATTTTGGAAATTTCAATCCAATATGGCCGACTAAGGGTTGGTTTAGGGGCGTGGCCATAATAGTATTTTTGTTTGTCTCCTCATGATGAGTCTGTGTACTGATTTTCGTGGCTCTATGACAAACTTTATGTTGGACGCGCTCCCATTGGCGCAATGCATTTCCACTTTTCAAGGGGGCGCTGCCGCAACATTTATTTACCGACATCTACGAAACCTATATGTAAATTCAATTTCTCGCACTTCTGAATTTTAGGCAAAATTTGGTGAGTTTTCGTAAATGTTCAGGGGGTCAAAATTGAGCTCAAAGCGCAGGAGAAAGAAAAATAAGACAAAAAAAAAATTAAAGCCGCAAGCGGCATCTAAAGGCCCTCACCACGGGCACGTCCAGTAGAAGTATGTCCATCGTTCAGCAGGTGGCACTCTAGCACCAAATTTCAATGTCTTCTGATGAATGGGTGTAGGCCTGGGAGATCGACAACTGATTCAAATTTGAGGCAAATCTTGTTTGTATGTCTGAACTAAAGAAAGTTTTGTATAAGTAAATCTGTAGGGGGCGCTATGCAGCTAAAAATAAATTTCTACCATTGAATGGGTGTAGGTTTGCGAGATGTACCACTGAGTCAAATTTGAGCTAAATCAGTGTTCGTATGTCCGAATTAATGCAATTTTCGTGAAGGTAAATTATTAGGGGGCGCTAATGAGCGAAGTGGCAATTTCTTTTGATAAATGGGTGTAGGCCTGGGAGACTGAACACTGATTCAAATTTGAGCCAAATTGGTATTCGTATGTCTAACGTGAAGTAATTTTCGTAAAGGTAAAACTGTAGGGGGCGCTATGGCACCGAATTTCAAATATTTCTGATAAATGGGTGTAGGCCTGGGAGATAGACGTCTGAGTCAAATTTGAGCCAAATCGGTGTTCGTATGTCCGAACTGAAGAAATTTTAATAAAAAAAATATTTAAAATTTTTGTAGGGGGCGCTGTAGTGCAAAATTTCAGTTTCTTTTGACAAATAGGTGTAGGTCTGGGAGACAGATGTCTGAGTTAAATTTGAGCCAAATTGGTGCTCGTATGTCCGAACTGATTTCATTTTTGTAAATGTACATTTGTAGGGGGCGCTATAGTGCAAAATTTCAATTTCTTTTAATAAATGGGTGTAGGCCTTGGAGATAGACATCTGAGTGAAATTTCAGCCAAATCGGTGTTCGTATGTCTGAGCTGAAGCAATTTTTGTAATGGTAAATTCACGAAGAAACTTTGCAAAGTTTGCGACGTCGTCACACAAAAACAGTGACACCTATCCAAAAAATTCGGCTAACTTTTGATGCCCCACTTCTCTAGATACTGTACACCGATTTTGAGCTCATTTGGCCAAACGGCCAAGGAGGAGATAGTTAAAATACAACGTCAGCGAAAACGCTGACTCAGCATTTTGGAAATTTCAATCCAATATGGCTGACAAAGGGTTGGTTTTGGGGCGTGGCCATAATAATATTTTTTGTTTGTCTCCTCATGATGAATCTGTGTACCGATTTTCGTGGCTCTACAACAAACTTTACGTTGGACGTGCTCCCATTGGCGTAATGCATTTCCACTTTTCAAGGGGGCGCTGCGGCAACATTTCTTTACCGACATCTTCGAAACCTATATGTAAATTCAATTTCTCGCATTTCTGAATTTTGTGCAAAATTTGGTGAGTTTTCGTAAATGTTCAGGGGGTCAAAATTGAGCTCAAAGCACAGGAGAAAGAAAAATAAGACAAAAAAAAAATAAAAATAAAAATAATAATAATCTGAGCAAGAACAATATAGGCGTTACCGTGGCAACCACGTATTTGACTGTATTTGGAAGTTCTCGAGGTCCCCCACATGTGTGTGGGGTCAGATGTCACCTGTCGTGCACTTACACACATGTGACTGACCGCGACTGGGCGTGTCCCATTGACTCCCATTCATTCTGAGCAGGTGTAAATATGCGATTTGTGCACATGTCATGTACATCGTCGGAAAGGTCTCAGTGCCGTGAATGTGAATATGTGTGAGAGTGGCGACAGTGGCGAAAGGCGACCGCGTCACTGGCAATTTCGTCCCCATGCGCCCACTGCAGACTCAATAGGCCCTGCGCCGGCTTTACTTGGCTAGGGCCTAAAAATAAAAATAATAATAATCTGAGCAAGAACAATATAGCCGTTTCTATGGCAACCACGTATTTGCCCTTTTTTGAAAGTTTTCGAGGTCCCCCACATGTCTGTGGGGTCAGATGTCACGTGTCGTGCACTTACACCCATGTGACTAACCCCGAGTGCGCGTGTCCCATTGACTCCCATTCATTCTGAGCAGGTGTAAATATGCGATTTGTGCACATGTCATATACATCGTCGGAAAGGTCTCAGTGCCGTGAATGTGAATATGTGTGAGAGTGGCGACAGTGGCGAAAGGCGACCGCGTCACTGGCAATTTCGTCCCCATGCGCCCACTGCAGACTCAATAGGCCCTGCGCCAGCTTTACTCGGCTCGGGCCTAATAATAATAAGAGTCCTGAGAGGTAACAACAAGTTATTGCACATTTGAATTAAAAGTACTGGGACGTAGAGCAGGAATGTTGGATAATTCACCTCAAAGTGAAATTAAGTCCGGTTTGGAGAATGGGAAGAGTTGAAGGTTGTGTTAAAATGTTGGAATCACTTTCCTAGAGGTCAGTGTTGAAGTGTTACTGGACGGTTTGACCTGGTTGTTTTGTTCTTTAACCTTCAGATCTGTCAGACGAGAGGCTCCAACTCTTGGTTCACTATTGATTTTTTTTCCCAGAATACACCTGGGCATGTGATACAGCAGCTCCTCCATGAGTCACATTCAGAGTTTTGTCATGTGATGTGATAGTTTTTTAGTTTTTGGTTTAACCCACCCTGATGCCCCGGGCTTCCTCTGTCTCCATGGCAACTCATGGGTTCACTGTGGGATTCCCCCACCATCGGCGTGGAAACACCCTCATCTCTGAATAAAGATAATGATGACACATGATGCCTTAGTACTCATAGTAAGTATTATTTACTGAATCTGAGGCTGGAGGTGGTTTTAATGAATACTGAGGTTATAATGATGGTTTCTTCATGGTTCATCTGGTGAACGTCTGGTCTGTTAAAGTCAAGAAGTCACAACACAAATGTATTCAGTCAGTGTCACAGAAGAGGAAAGAAACCTGAAAACATTTTACAGAAATCAGACAAATTAGGCCTTTTTTTAATCAATTATCAAAGTAGCTTTTACTGATATTAATATGTTTTCATGAAATATTGATTAAATGGGATTTGGATAATAATAAGTTTTCATTAAGTTTTAATGTAGTTTTCCTGAGAAATCAATTTGCTTATTTTTAACATTTATATTGCAGTTTAGTTTTGGAAAAATACATTTTGATGAATATCTCATATTTGTAGATTTAATGTTTCATATCACTTCGTTGATGTACAGTATTTTTACCAAACAAATCTTGTTTTGTTTTTTTTCATTTCAAATTTTCCAGGTTTTTTGACTCAGATTGATGTGTGTGGTATGACAACGACCGACTCTAAATACTACAGTACCCATGAGCCTCAGCCCCTGTTGCCATGGAGAGCAGCCATGGCAACAGCCAAAGTAGTGCATTTTGAGATTAATTTGTTTTAATTGAATGTTGGTTAAAATGCAGACTTCGACAATTAGTGTGTCTTAACGTAAATTGAGAGGGGGAAAATGTGTCAAAGATAAAAACAAGTTGTAACAAGAAAAGCACTCGGAGAGCGCAGACCTCCGCCAAGACAGATCTGCCCCCCCACCCCCCAATCACCACCAAAATTTAATCATTTCTGCCTTGTGTCAGTATCAACATTTCCTGAAAATTTCATGAAAATCCATCCATAACTTTTTGAGTTATCTTGCTAACAGACAAACAAGCAAACACGCACACACACATGCAAACACACAAAGCAAAGTGATGACAATACCTCCTGGCAGAGGTAAAAAGCTGAATTCTAATTTTTTTAAAAATTTAAAACTACACATGAAAACAAAAAAAAATCCACTTTTAAAACCTAATGGCGTAGTTTCGGTTCACTGATATAGGTGGACTTTATAATAACAAGAGCATCTGAAGCTCTGTGATTGGACGGTTGTTGATGAAATGCATCCTGGCAGTTGTAGTCTTAACACAGCTTTTATCTGAAAAACAAACACAAATACCAGTGAAGTCTGTTTTTATTTAAGTTCCTTTGATCCACCTGTTGACAAAGTTCAGCGATTTAACCTCCATCTGTGACGATGTGACGACATGAACTAAAGGACGGAGAACCATGGTCCAGTTCTGGTCTGAGCTTCACCTGTTGCTTATCTGAGCCGGTTTCACAGTCATGACATAGCGTTGTAACAGTAGAACCTTTTGTGGAACCTTCTCAGATGCTGTCAGACCGGTTTGTCTCTGATCTGGTTCCTCTGAGCGCCTGCAGCCACCGATCCCAGACCAGCACTGAAACCAGAAACCAGAACCTGGGAACCAAAACCCCAGAACCAGAACCCAGGAACCAGATCCCAGGAATCAGAACTCAGGAATCAGAACCCAGGAACCAGAACCCCAGTACCCACAAACCAGGAACCAAAACTCTGAACCCAGGGACTAGATCCCAAGAACCAGAACCCAGGAACCACAACCCATGAACCTAAACCTTGAGCCCAGGAACCAGAACCTGGGGACCAAAACACCAGAACCCAGGAACCAGAACTCAGGAATCAGAAACCAGGAACCAGAACCCCAGTGCCCACAAACCAGAAACCACAACCCTGAACCCAGGAACTAGACCCCAGAACCAGAACCCAGGAACTAGATCACAGGAACCAGAACCCCAGAACCCAGGAACCACAACCCATGAGGCAAAACCCTGTACCCAGGAACCACAATCCAGACCCTAGGAGCCAGAATACTAGAACCCAGGAACTAGATCCCAGGAACCAGAAACCAGGAACCAAGAGCCAGATTGGATTTAATGTTTACTTTGTTCATGTAACGGTGGGTCGCCGTTGCGTCCGGTCACCGTTACATAGACATTAATGACATTAGTATATTGTACAGTTATGAAGCATGAAGAAATGGACACACATTCCGGGTAAATGTTTTTATTGATTAATTGTATTGTTTGGAGGGTGATTCGGGGTGAGCAGGTCCAGCGGGGGAGGGTGAGCCGTGTGTGCAGCGGTCCTCTCTTGCCGGGCGTGCATAAAAAAGCCTGTGTATGATAAGTGTATGTGCAGAGCAAATCATTAAAGTTAAAGAACAACAGTAAATTACAAGTTAAGATTGTTACTTTTTTTAGAATATATAAAGACGCCAATTTACCTTCATGTGGGCTTCCGGTTCCGGTTGTGTCCGGCCAAAAGATTCCCCGGGGGGCGAGGACGCTATTTAAAGGTTCCGGGAGGGGAGCGCACATGGGGTGGTTAAAGGAGGGGTGTTCTGGTGATGGGGAAATGTAAATATGTATATATGTGTGGTGTAATGGTGTTTTGTAAATATAAGATGTATTAATCTTTGTAAATAATGTATTTTATTGAGTTGTGGTGTTTTTAAAATTAGAAAAACTGTTGTTTGATTTGATAGATTAATTGTGTTTCCCCTGTGGGAAAAATGGTTTGGACAAGTCACATGCACAGGGCTTTTGGTATAAATACAGGTCATTTTAGAGTTGAGTATGGTTGGTGAAGGTTGTGTTTTTCGTCATGCTGAAGAAAAATAAAGGTAATTGAGTCTTTTACTTCCGTCCTGGGTTTTTGCTCCTTTTTGGAAACGCGCCTTGACCGCTCGGGCTATCACAGTTCAGTTTCAGTTTAATCCACTTAACCAAAATACACATCAAATCATTAGATTTCAGTCAGCATCAGTGGTTTTGTGTGGTCTCATTGCCATTCTATGTTGTCACATGGTTTGTCTCGGTCAAGGCCAATGCTGATGTTAGTCCCTGTTGATTTTTGCCTTTATTTTTTCTCCATCTCTGTGACAGATAAAAGGTTCTTCATGTCATTTTATTTATCTGTTTATTTAGGAATTTGTACAAGTTTTCAGATGAGAATTGGAACAAAATGTTAAATATTAAATTGTATTGTTTGGAATATAGATGTGAAAAGGAAACAGGTCACTTCATTGTTGTGATCGTGGAGGTCGGTTCATCTGATCCTGGTTTCAGTTTTGTATCCAGGTTCAGGTCTTTCCACTTTCTGTGACTGTTTCACAGTAAAGTTCTGTTGAGTTTAGTTCAGAGAAGTTCTTCTTATCAGTTTTTGTGAAACACCTTCAAGAACATGTTGTGTAGAACCAGGTTCTGGTTGGACAGTGGCGGTCTCTCCTCTGTCCTCTGTCAATTCAATTCAATTCAATTCAATTCAATTTTATTTGTATAGCCCAATATCACAACAAGGTTATCTCAAAGGGCTTTACAGAGTCAGTTGGGTGTAAACATCAACAGTCAAATAATCAGCAAGAAAATGAGTAATGTCCAGGGCATCCCCCGTCCTTAGACCCTCCTTCTCGGCAAGGAAAAACTCAAAACCCAGTGGGAAAAGGGAGAAACCTCGGGGAGAACCACAGTGAAGGAGAGATCCACTCCCATGGACGGACAGGCTATAGATGCACCAGGACTGATGGACGTCCATTTGCAGATGTAGTTCCAGTCTGCAAGGATGCAGTAGGGTGGATACATTGGACATACTGTCCTTTGTCTGTTGACATTATCCATCATGAATCTGTCTCTGTCTTTCAGGTGACCATGGCGGATGGTCTCCCTGAGCCGCCAACTCCGCCCACCAAGTCATCAAGCCGCCTCAGTCTTTCACGATGTCGCAGCTCCATCGCAGACGAGCAGCCGCACATCGGTAACTACCGCCTCCTGAAAACCATCGGGAAGGGCAACTTTGCCAAAGTGAAACTGGCCCGACACACTCTGACGGGACGCGAGGTGAGGACATGTCACATGACCACGACTTTCACAAAGAACACAATGAAACAGAGTATGAATACTTCAAGAGAGTACTGCAGTACAAGTATCAGGACTAGGGATGGGAATGAATAAGAAATTAGGGATTCGAACTAAAGACTCCAAGGAACTGAGCTACCGGGAACTGGTTCTCTACAAGAACTGGATTCCCATCCCTACTCAAACCTGGACTTTACTTTCCCTTTGACTCCAACAATTTAAAGCAGGAATGGAATTCCCATTCCCACAATGCAATTCGCAACAAAATTTCCGAAAAGGCCCGAGTAACATTTTGGTTTGTTATGTAAACAAGCAGAGTGTGTTTATGAGTCATCTTTGAGGTTGGTCACCATAACGGAAGTGATTCAGGTGCATAAGCACAGAAAGACTAATGGATTAGTGATAATTAGGCTATGACTAGGCTTTTACAAATATGAAAAAAAATTTGTGATGAAAGTCAAACGCTGCTTTAACTCAAGTATCTGCTGTTTACACTCTTCACATTTTCAGACCAGATCACATTTTTTAATGCGGTGAATTGCACAGTATTTTAATTTATGTTGTTGTTTGTCTGATGTCAAACTAATGGATCAAACAGTAAAATGTAGAAATGACCATCAGTGGAGATCAGACCATCAGGCTCTGCCCACCATCATTTTCTGGCACTCTGACGAATGATGGATGTTTTTTTTTGGCTCCTCCAGGTTGCCATCAAGATCATTGACAAAACGCAGCTCAATCCCAGCAGTCTGCAGAAGGTAGGCATGATCTCTGACCTGTTGATAGGTTGACGAGTTGTTTTACGTGAATGCAGACAGATGTCCAATAAAGGTCATTTTAATGTCCAATAAAAGTCATTTGAATGTCTGATAAAAGTATTTTAACATCAGATAAAGGTCATTTTAACGTCCGATAAAAGTCATTTTAATGTCTAATAAAAATCATTTTAACATCTGATAAAAGTCCAAGTGATAATGTCCAACAAAAGTCGTTTTAATGTTTGATAAAACTAATTTCAGTATCCAAAAAAGTCATTTTAATGTTTGATAAAGGTCATTTTAATGTCCAATAAAAGTCGTTTTAACGTCTGATGTTGGTAATTTTAATGTTTGATGAAGGTCATTTTAACATCCAATAAAGACAATTTTAATATCCGATAAGGGTTATTTTTAACGTCCGATAAAAGTAATTTCAACATTAGTCGATCTGTGACTTGATGGACATGGGTCCAGTTTTTACTTGTGTGACTTGAGTTCTTAATAATGAGTTGAAACCTGTCAATCACCTGTTTCAATTAATGGGATGGAATCATAAGGGGTGGGGCCTGGAGAGACCATGTGATCCTGATACAGGAAGTCAGTCTGCAGGGAAGGTTTAATGATTTGGATAAAGGACTGTCACTGTAAAAGGATAAAATGACGTAATATCAGAACTTGACAACCTTTTCTATCTACATGTCTTTATTCTGTTGGTGCTGGTCACTTCATTTCCTGAATGTTTGGACTTTTTCATTAGATATGACTCAGCAGCTTCCATCTGAACCTGATGGAGGGTTCATATGACAGAGCATCTGGGCATTGTGTTGTTTAGAGGGTTGCTGTGTTGTTCACGTCTATAAGGAGCAGTTCTGGTCATAACACCAGATTTAATGCTGTAAAACAGGGACATCAAACTCATTTCAGTTCAGGCTCCACATTCAGCCCAATATGAAGTGGACTGGACCAGTCAAATAATAACATGATAACCTATACATAATGACAACTCCAAACTCTACTCTTTAAGGGCAAAAAAGTCAAATTAAATTATGAAAATGTTTATTTATTGTTTAATGTTTATGTATTTTATTGTTATTTTGTTTATTTACTTCATTCATAAGATAAAAGAAAGACAGAGAAAAAGAAAATCTACTTTTATGTGTCAGCAAATGGAAAGAAGAACGAGCTTATATGTTCTGCCTCTTTACCAAAATTGTAAAATCAACCTCTTAATACGATATCTGCATCACATCAAAGAAAAAAACTCCCATTTTTAACAATATTATGTCTCAGTTTATCATTTACACATGTACATTACAGTTTACTGATCACAGTACATCTACAAATACACAAAACATTTAGGAACGGACATAATATTGTTAAAATTTTACTGTTTGGAACTAAAATGATTTTTACATCCTTGACTGGTAACATCTTCAGTGTAATTTTTGCATTTCACAAATTCATCCCACGGGTTGGATTGGACCCTTTGGAGGCCTGGTTTTGGTCCATGGGCCATATGTTTGACACCCCTGCTGTAAACAACGGTCCCAACCAACGTAACATAACACGCCTGGTGACCTCTGACCCTGGCGGTCTGTATGTGAGGTCAGTCCAGTGGGTGGTTGGTCTAAAACAGATCTTTTTATTTTTCACAGCTTTTCAGGGAAGTGAGTGTGATGAAGATCCTCAACCACCCCAACGTTGGTGAGCTGCTCCTCATCCCCATCCTCCTCATCCTCCTGTTCATCCTCATCCTCCTGTTCATCCTCATTCCCATCCTCATTATCCTCATTGCCATCCTCCTCATCCCCATCCTCATCCTCCTCATTCTCATCCTCATCCCCATCCTCCTCATCCTCCTCATCCTCCTCATTGCCATCCTCCTCATACTCATTCCTATCCTCTTCATCCTCATCCCCATCCTCCTTATCCTCATCCCTATCCTCTTCCTCCTCATTGCCATCCTCCTCATCCTCATCACCATCACCATCCTCCTGATCTTCATCCCCATTCTGATTCTCTTTATCCTCACCCTCCTCATCCTCATCCCCATTCTGATCCTCTTTATCCTCACCCTCCTCATCCTCATCCTCATCCCCATTCTGATTCTCTTTATCCTCACCCTCCTCATCCCCATCCTCCTCATCCTCATCCCCATTCTGATCCTCTTTATCCTCACCCTCCTCATCCCCATCCTACTCATCCTCATCTTCATATCTTCATCATCCTCCTAATCCTCGTCCCTCACCATCCATCATCACGGATCTGATCGACTAGGACTGTGATTTGACCAAATACGATGATGCAAATCACAATTTATGATTCATTCAATTCAATGAAATAATGAATAGTTTTAACACTCAGTGATTCCAGTTTTATCACATTTGGATTTTATACTTGACAGATAAAATGTTCTTTATTATCTCTCTGTGTTTATTTAGGAATTTGTACTTTGTATTTGTACTGTATTTTCAGGTGAGAATTGGAACAAAATGTAAAATATTAAATATTATTGTTTGGTGCAAGAAGGTCCTGGGTTCAATTCCAACCATGGACCTTTCTGTGTGGAGTTTACATGTTCCCCCCCATGTTTGCATGGGTTCTCTCCAGGTACTCTGGCTTCCTCCCATAATCCAAAAACATGCACTGATAAGTCAATTGGTTGATCTAAATTGCTCATAGGTGTGAATGTGGGAGTGATTGGTTGGTATGTCAGCCCTGCAATGAACTGGTGACTCGTCCAGGGTGTACCCCACCTTTGCCAATAGGTCGCTGGGATCAATCAATCAATCAAATTTTATTTATATAGCACCAAATCCTAACAAAAGTTATCTCGTGACACTTTACAAATAGAGCTGGTTGAAACCAGAGTCTCAGGATAGGCTCCAGCACCCACGACCCTAGTGAGGATAGCAGATTCAGAAGATGAAAGAATGAATGAATGAATGAATGAATGAATATTGTTTGGAGTATAGATGCATTCCAATGACTGAATGAATGAACAATACCAATACCGATGTTACACCCTGTTTCTTTATTTAGTTTTTGTTGTTTTTTTATCCCTGTAACAAGGAAATCTTTATTATTGATATTATTGATCTTTAACTTTATTGATGTCATCAATGTCAGGATCGATGTCATCAGAGTTGTACTTCATTCATTTCATGGGGCTTCATTTGTCTTCTCAGCATTGAGCTGAATTAAAGTGACTCTTGTGTTGTTTTTCAGTGAAACTCTTTGAGGTGATTGAGTCGGAGAAGACATTGTACCTGGTAATGGAATACGCCAGTGGAGGTAAGAGCCTCTGCCATCACACAGGTCACATGACCTCAGGTGGGCCAGTCTTCACCTGTCGCTCTCTTTCAGGTGAGGTGTTCGACTACCTGGTGGCTCATGGACGCATGAAGGAGAAGGAAGCCCGAGCCAAGTTCCGCCAGGTGAGATGCTATCCCATCATGCACTGGGGCCTGTTTAAAGGTGCATCCAGGGAGATTCTTTACCCTCAGAGCTCATATGGGATTTTCACAAACTTTCTTAAATTCACCTTTTTAAGGTACTTCCAACTAACACAAAATCCAAGTGTTTTCTATCCAAATGTTCAGGACAATCTCATCTTTATGGAACTGAGGCCTATGTTTGTCCTAGTTCACTGAAGAAAGAGATAATTCAGCCCAAATGCTGAACGTTTGAAGTCAGATTTGTGAAAATTTTCAAATCTGTTGTGAAAACCCTCCTTCTCTCATGTGAAGTGTTTTGGTGTTGAAATAGGTTTAACAAAGTCTAACATTCACAAAAGTAGTAAAATATATGAGTAAAATAATGAGTAAGTGGAGAAAACATGTCTAAAATGACCTTTTGTAATACTGTTTTTGATCATAAATGTTGTCTGTCATTCTATTTTCACCAAATGTCTCTAATGTGAGATAAATTACACTGACTGACTTCATATTACAGATCAGCATTGATTAGATGTGTGAAAATGACAAAGGCCCATTGTATGTAAGATTAGATTAGGTTAGATTAGATTTATTTAGGAAATAATATTTCCATCGTGTATTGTGATGATTTGTTTGTTGATGTTGTGCAGTAAATCAGTTGTTGTCCATCACATAGAGGTGGATGTCACATTTTGGACAGGTCTATTTCTGTTCTGTCTCTACCTCTACATAAAAAAGTGGAATAGGGCAGGCTTTAGTGATTCCACAGTGCCTGTTGGTTGGTAAAAGTTGACAGATGAGGGCTTCAACCCATTATGTTGCACAAGGTGATGGACAAAGGGCTGATCCAACTCCATACAGTAAGAGATGAAGATATGTATGTACTGATCTGTGACTGGCTCTAACTCCAGCTGTCAATCACATGGGACATTAATGGCATGTGTATCAGAAAGCTGAGATTCTCCGTTCACCAAAGTAGTTGAACCGCTTTTCTACTGTGGAAAATAACTAAAATATTAATAAAACACAGTGAAACCGTGGTGAAAACATGCCTTAGAGGGTTTTAAAACTTTCATATCAGGTGTTTCAAAGATAAAAAAAAGTGTTTTATAAAACCTGAAGATGTGACCTATAAACACACCCCCAGGATGTCTATATAAGGAGATGGATATAATTCCACAACAGTTTACCCAGGATGCACCTGTGGTACGGATCCACTGCATGAGAGGCAAAGGTTAAAGAACTTGGAAATAGAAAAACTGACCTTTACTGGACAGTGACTAGTGGTCATGGATGTAAATGTGGTTCTGTGGTCGTCTTTTGTTTCAGCTCGTTGTCGTTCATGTTGCAGTGACTTGTGGATAAGTGGAACTCTTCCTTTTTCTTCTTCTTCTTCAGATTGTGTCTGCAGTGGAGTACTGTCACCAGAAGAGGATTGTTCACCGAGACCTCAAAGTAAACAGAACCATATCTCCTGAACTGGTTCAGACCCGGTGCCAAAGAACCTGTTCTGGGCTGGAGTACCGGTTCCACAGCAGCATCAACATGACCAGTTTAAAGTTGATGAGAGTTAGAGCAGGTTCTGGTCTAAACCAAAAAGAACCATCGGAGCTTCAGTGAGGACGTGAAACCCAGTCGGTAGAAAAACTGATAAATGAACTACAGATCCAGACTTTAAACATCTATGTTCTCACCTGTAAAACAACTAAAGCTGCTCTGTCTTTCATTTTTACATCAGTGAACCAACTAGAACAACAGGACTGGACTTTGTGGTTCTGTAGGTTGAATCAACTCTGAACCAGAACCGACTCATCAGCATCCCATATCTGCCAGGTTCAGTTACTGAACCTGTTTACCTTCACAGTTATCAGATTATTAGTGATCATGTAAACAGTATAATCTCATATGTTTTATCAGATAACAGCAGTAATCTGATTATGAGAAATCAGATTAACACATCTGGATTTCCCCAAATACTCTGATGTCTTCATGTATGTACACAAGTTAATCTGATTTATTACATTCTTTTACATCTGCACATGTGCAAAAACAATCATAGAAAACAGAAGTGAAGTAGTCAAACAAGATTCTACCATCACTATGTACATATGCAATCTGAAAGAAATACAATAATTGACTGAAATGTCTAAACCAGGGTTTATTGATTATAGTATTTCTGAAGCGCATGTAAATGCATTCGCAGTTCATTTGAAAAAAACTTTTTAAAAAAATCAAACGATTTAGTCTTCAACTTCTCATAGTCTTTAACTGCCAAACACTTTAGAAAGAACAAATTCCAATTTTAACAATGTCATGTGTAACATTTACACATTTGTATTACTTACAGATCACAGTGGATCTACAAATGCACTAAACATTTAATAACACGCAGAATATTATTAAAATTGCACTTATTATGATGATGATGATGATTATTAATATTCATAAGACATTTCAGGTTCATATTTGTTCAGGTTATTCACATTTTATTGTGAAAATTTGTAAATGTTTCACATTGAACCAAAGAGAAAGTTTGGAAACTGTGTTTTCCTGTCATCTGTTTCTCAGGCTGAAAACCTGCTGCTCGACGCTGACATGAACATCAAAATCGCTGACTTCGGCTTCAGCAATGAGTTCACGTTGGGCAGTAAGTTGGACACGTTCTGCGGATCTCCTCCATACGCTGCTCCTGAACTCTTCCAGGTGAACATCAAGCTCTGCCCACCACACCTGCAGCCTCAGACACACAGTAACAACACACCAGAGTAGTAGTAGTGTAGTTAACAAACACTCATCAGTTTGGTTTAGCTTGGTAGTTTGTTTGGTTGGTTGACTGGTTCTGGTTGGGTTTTTCTGTAGTTTTGTCTTAGTTTGAGTTTTTCATGTAAGAACCATGTTAGACTACAACTCCCATGATACTTCATAGCAACACATAGTTACAGAGCCTTAAGTTTCTGCTGCTACAACGTGTGTGTTTCTTAAAATCTCATCTTCAATAAGAAATAAAGGAACAGCCCAGACTGAGGCAAGTGTTATTGTGCTGTAAAGCATAGCGCTGATGGGTAATGTAGTCCTGTAACCCTGCAGGGTAAGAAGTATGATGGGCCGGAGGTGGACGTGTGGAGTCTGGGGGTGATCCTGTACACGCTGGTCAGTGGATCGCTGCCTTTTGACGGACAGAACCTCAAGGTGTGAATGAAAGCGCAGGTGTTGATTTCAGAGGGCATTTAGGGGTCACGATCACTGCCGTCATCATGACTGTGTGTCCACAGGAGCTGAGGGAGCGCGTCCTCAGAGGGAAGTACCGCATTCCCTTCTACATGTCTACAGACTGTGAGAACCTGCTGAAGAAGCTGCTGGTCCTGAACCCTGGGAAACGCAGCAGTCTGCAGGTAAACCCTCCTCAACCCACCGTCACACCAGCAAACCTCCGACAGGGAGGAAATGATATCAGTTACACAGATTCTGGTCAAACACACTGACCCCATTTATGTGGCCGTAAAAACCCCAGAAGTGTAATAATCAGGTCTGATGCATTTACATGTACTTCAGAAAAACGATAAGCAATAAACTCTGGTTTAGATGTTTCAGTCCATTATTGGATTATTGGAAACCACATGATTTAAGGAGCTAATTTATGATGTTTCTGTTTCTTTGAGCGTATGGGTAGATACTTCTTCTCTGATTGTTTAGGTTTGAGTCGTCTGCAGCAGTTTGACCATCACTAAGGTCTGGTGTTGGTAGTGAAGTTGATTCACAGGTTTTCTCTCCTGACCTGAGATGTTGTTACTGTTGTTGTTGTTGTTGGCTTTTTGGAAATAATTATTATTAGTATAACTGTAATAATTGTTACTATTGATATTATTATTATTGTACCTCAACCCCGTCCATCCGACATTTTTGTCCATCCTATTTCTCCGACACTATTCACCCCATTCTTTTCAAATTGCACACATGTTCTTTACCACTAGGAGGGGTGCAGTGCACAGTTTGATGGCTGTATTTTAATTTTGGGATTTAAAAAAAAAAAAAAATCTTTAAAAATTCCCACTTAGACACTTTGTCCAACCTATTTCTTGGACATTTTTCACCCGTACATGTTCTTTACATGTGTCTTTCTCTCAGTTTTACCTTTTTTTTTGTAACAAACTTTTGAAAAGTTTTGAAAAAGACTGAAACTTAAGACTCAAAATTCACTCCTGGGTAGGCAGGGCATCAGTGAGAAGGAAGGGCAAAGTGTTGTGTGACTAGGCGGGGGGGTATTAGTCAACTCTACTTCCTTTTTCACTTGTTGATATTATTATGACAGTTATTGCTTTGATGACTTTTATTACTTTTATTAGTGTTATTATTATTTCTATAATAACTATTATTATTACTACTACTTTTATTGTCTACTAGTGTTTTGTTACTACTAATGTTTTTGTGTAATTGCCTTTTTTTGCTACTGGTTTTATAGGTATTGTTTTTATCATTTTGTTTTCCTTTTTTTTTCCTTCTAACTCTTCTGTTATCTGTACATATGATGTTGTGTTGCCACTGGAGCCTTCGTCTCCACTGTTCTCTACATGTTCAGAGGACCTTTAGCTGTGTTAATGCTGATGTTAGCTCTTGTTACCAGGCTGGTTTGTGGACACTTTTCTAGCTCTGTGATGTTTTTAAATGTTGGTTTTCGTTAGTTTTGATTCATGATCCTGATGAAAGCTTTTTTTGGTTCTAGACCAGTGAGCGTTGGTGGACCTACAACTAGTTCCTCTTACTCAAAGCCTGTTCTCTGACTGAAACGCTAATATTTCAGATTATTCTCAAATAAACTGAAGAACCTGCACATAAGCCCTGCAAAATGTAAACATCATGGGATTCCGTAACCAGCCTCTTTGTTGTGTTTCAGCAAATCATGGAGGATCGATGGATGAACGCGGGCTACGACAAGGAGGATCTGAAACCGTACTCGGAGCCAGAACCGGAGTTCAATGACCTCAAACGCATAGGTCAGATGTTCACAAAGACATGAATATTGTTCTGATGCTTTGTGATGCTGTAGTTGTGGACCAATCCGAGCTGAATGTCTGTTGTGTTTTGACCATTCAGAGCTAATGGAGACCATGGGTTTCCCTCCAGAGGAAGTGAGGACAGCGTTGGAGGGTCAGAAGTACAACGAAGCCACAGCGACCTACCTGCTACTGGGGAAGAAACCCGCAGAGGTCCCTTTACATCAACCCACACATATTACATCCTGTCCGTTCTCCTCTAAAAACTCATATTTCACATTTAAATCTGTCAAGACCGAGAAAATGAACAGACTCAAATGCACAGCGCTGAAGTGAGTAAAGGTGTTTAATTAAAAAGAAAATAAACATGATGGGATTAAACAGAAAACCTGAGGGAGAAAACATCAGAGTCCATAAGGGGATAAGGGGTGAAGATCAGGGTAGTGAAAGTCTGGGTTATGGCTGTGAGGAATAAAGTCAGAGTCCATGGAGAGCTGTGGAATGGCAGAATGTTCTAGCACTGGACCTGAGCAGAGGAGCCACTTAAATAGGCTCCTAATGGGGATCTGACTCAGGTGTGGAGCTAGCAGGTGCAGACAATCAGTTTGAGGGAGGGGTCTGTGGCAACACAGGATTGCAATGTGACAAAATCAGCCTCTCTGTGTGCACTGAACAGACACAGACTACCCACAAACCCCTGCTGTGACCAACCAACAATTAAAACTAGCAGTGAAAAAATAGCTTTGTTAAATGAAGTAGAAAAATAAATAAATAACAGTTTGCAAAAGACTGAAAGTAAAAAAAATCTCTTTTTTCACATCTGACTGTAAATACTACATTACCCATCAGCCTCCACTGCTGTTGCCATGGAAAAGACCCCTCAAAGTGTTTCTACCAAGTGTCATCTGTGTCATTTTATAGAAATTGAAGATCATGAAGCTCTGAGATTGGCTATTTTTTTGTCTAAATGCATCCTGGGAGTTGTAATCAAACATACTTTTTCACCTTCTTGGACTGAATACCCCAGAATCTCTCATTTTGTCTGTACAGTAGTTTTCTTAGAAACATTCACAGCATCTCAAACTCCCCCAGCAGCTCTCTGAGTCCCCTACAGGGCCGTGATCTGCCTGTGGAGAACTGCTACAGTAGGAACCAGAGGAAATTCACAGAAAGTTCAGTTGAAATTTGCGAAATTGTACAGAAACCACCCTTAGACACAACCACGTAGATGATAAATTATTCTGATCCCAGACTTAAAGGACGAATGAAGAACTAAACAAAACAGAGCATGAGTCTGAAGGTGTGAAAACTTCGTAAATATCAAAACCCAAAAAACAGAACAAATAAAACTGTATAATGAATCATCTGAACAGTTTATGGTTGTGTCTCCACCAGTTTGAAGGAGGCGAGTCCTCGTCAAGCAGTGGTCTGCTTCAGAGGTCAAGACCTAGCAGTGACCTCAATGGCTCCTCCCAGTCCCCTGCCCACTCCCGCAATGTCTCATCCAATCAGAAGCAGCGGCGTTTCAGCGACCACGGTGAGTTCACATCTGGTCTGACATGTGTCCGTTTTAACTTCTGCTGAACATCTGTGAGGATCGGTCTGTGTTTGTCTCTCAGTGGCGCCCTCCATCCCCCCACCCGTTTCCTACACCAAGCATAGCCATGCCAACAGTGTAGAAAGCGACCGAACGGATGACCAGGGAAACTCAGCGATGGGAGCACCGGACCGCAGGAAGTCGGCCACAGCTTCAGGGGTGAGTGGTCAGAACCAGAATTAAATCCACAACCGGTTACTGATCCATGGTCAGTTTGTAAACACTAACATGAAGACAAGATGAGCAGGTGAATTCACTGCTCAAACCCCAATGTATGGTTTCCATGGCAACCACTCTGCTCATTTCACCTATCATCAGAAATTCATTGTGCAAATAAATCCCTACGATGTAAAATAAACATAAGCACAAATACACTCTTCATCCTCACCAGACGACACCTCGTCACTGACCAATTTGTTCAACTGCTTGGATGATATTAAAACATTGATGGGGTGGGCGTGGCTCAGGAGGTAGAGCAGGTTGTCCAATAACTGAAGGGTTGGCAGTGCAAATCCCTCTCTGTCCTAGTTATGTGCCATTGTGTTCTTGGGCAACACTCACTGCCTCCACTGGTGCTGCTCACACTGGTGAATGTTTGATGGTGGTCGGAAGGAGGGGCCATTGAAGTGGTTTGGCAGCCATGCTTCCATCAGCCTACCCCAGGGCAGCTGTGGCTACAAACGTCAGAGTGTGAATGTGACAGTGAAGGAATAATGGATCCAATGTATGCACTTTGAGTATGGATTAATAGAAAAGTGCTATATAAATCTAATCCATTATTATTATTATGGCTAATAATTTTCTTCAATTAAACGACAATAAAACTGAAGTCATGACATTTGGATCCTCAAGTTCTGTAGCCAGCCTGACAAACACACATGACCCCCCATCTGCAAATGTACACAGTACAGTGAGAAATCTTGGCATTTTAATGGACAGTTCGCTGAATTTTAAGGTCAGCAGTGTGGTGAAGGGCAGCTTTTATTTGCTCCGAACCATAACCAAACTGAAGCCACTTTTATCTGCTATTGATCTTGAAACTCTCATTCATGCTTTTATTTCATCCCGTTTGGACTACTGCAACTCATTGTACACAGTTTTAACCCAGTCTAACATTAATAGACTACAAATGGTCTAATATGCAGCAGCCAGGCTCTTAACTAACACCAAAAAGAGAGAACATATCTCACCTGTCTAGGATCATCTCCACTGGCTACCAGTGAAATATAGAATTGATTTGAAAATCTTACGTTTTGTTTTTAAAGCTCTGTGCGGTCTTGGTCCATCATATTTAACAAATTTTAACACTCTACTGCAGGGGTATTCATATCCGGTCCTCGAGGGCCGGTATCCAGCATGTTTTCGATATTTCCCTCTTCCATCACACCTGGAAGCCATTACATCGTTATCAGCTTCTGCAGAGCTTGATGATGATCATTAACTGATCATCAGGTGTGCTGGGAGAGGGAAATATCTAAAACAGTGGTTCCCAACCTTTTTTGGCTCATGACCCCATTTTAACATCACAAATTTCTGGTGACCCCAGACATTCAACGCGGAGACTTTTTTTTTTTTTTGCTAAAATTAAATTGTTTTTGATCATGTAATAGTTTACTATACTATGTTGCAAATAAATTTAATTTTAGACGACGTTTAGTCTATATAATGTATATTACTTATGGATGGAGGCAGAAAAGCCAGGTTGAGATTACTGCACAAAGTGAGAATTTTATTTTCCTTGGTCAGTATATGTACAGTCAGTCCACCTTGGATTTACAAGGCTGATAATTAATACTGAACAAACAATAACTCAAACTATAAATTATGAAAGAACTGCAGCATCTTAAACTGGCCACAATGAACATTTGAAAGATAAACAGTACCACAGTGCTTGAGTTTCAGCTTCAGAGTTCGTCATATCTTTCATGTATTGTGATTGTCTCTCTCAACTCACCATATATTTTTTACTGGTAAGTTATTATTATTATTTTTTTTTTTTATCAATTACTAGAAATTTCAGGCGACCCCATTTGATTTCCAGGTGACCCTATGTGGGGTCCCGACCCCAAGGCTGAAAAACAATGATCTAAAATATGCAGGATACTATCCCTCAAGGACCGGATTTGAATACCCCTGCTCTACTGTTCCATGCATCCTCTCAGCAGCTCCTCACAATCCTCTTCACTTGCCTCAAAAAATAAAAAAAGGTGATCGGGCCTTTCCTGTGTCCAAAGCTTTGGAATAGACTCCCACCTCACATCAGATCCTGCACAATCATTGCCAGTTTTAAATCTAATTTGAAAACCCATCTTTTTACCCTTGAGTTTAGTTCAGTCTGACACAGTCATCTTGTCTTCCTTTTTCTTCTGTTTTTGTCCGAATCATATTTGCTGTTTTGATCTCTATATATTAAATTTTTTCTTGTTGATTTGATCTCTATTTATTTACTTATTTTAACCTATGTGTTTATTGATAATTCCAATCCCTGAGTCATAATTTTCTTGACTTGTGTTATATTCTCTGTTTTTCTTATGCTGTAGCCCATGTTCTACCCTAATTTTTTAATGTTATTACTACATTTGTCTGTAAAGCACTTTGGGGCAATGTCTGTTGCTTTTAAATGTGCTACATAAATAAACTGACTTGACTTGATTTGACACACAAGGTCCCAAAGTAAAACAAGTTAATATAAACCAAATCATTAATTAACTTATTAGAGACACCGCAATATCTCTCAAAGGTCTTAACTAATCTTTAGTGTCATTCTACACATTAATACATAAAGACAAAAAAAAACATATGGTACAACAATATTCTTCAAGGTAACACTTAAATGTTTCCTCTGTGCAACAAAAGGTAGAAAATATAATATTCACTCTGTATTCCACAATAATGCTCAATTATACATGACATTCATTTTAGAAAAATAACAAAGCCATAACATAAATCAAAGTGGACAGTTAAAAGTATTTTGTTACACATTTAATTAACAATCCACGAACGCACCAGAAAAAGTCGGAGCCTTTAGTTTTTTCTGTATAAAAATGAATAAATGTACAGAAATAGGCCCCTCCCCCTCTGTGAGGTTGTGGGTGGAGTTTATAAAGAACATGTTTGTGTGTTTCAGAGCATGAGCCGGAGGAACACGTATGTGCACGAGCGGATGAGTTCTGAACGCCACTCGGTTGTTCTCCCCAATGGGGCCGACAGCAGGTGAGCGGAATTCTGGGAGTTTTCACTGACGACGTGTTACTCTTCACCCGATAAATCACTCCCCTGTGTCTCCCAGTCTCCCGGAGGTACCTATAGCATCCCCCTCCCCGTCGCCGGGGGCAACCGTTTCCTCCACTCGCCCCCGTCACGTGAAGTCCATGTCGGCGTCGGGACATCCCATGAAGTCGTGCCTCCCGCCCATCGACGACAGTGCAGAATATCAGAGGTGAGAGGGTTCAAATCCATGGTGTCTACATCCGACAGCCTAAAAAAAACAGGAAATCCCACAGATTCTCCTCTAAAGCTGCGCTGTTAACCCTTCACAGGCCTCAAATGAAACACCTACTATTTCTAAAAATGAAATACTGTTCTGTAACACTGAGCCTGTTAACACTACACTGATTTTTGAGATTTTGGATAAAACAAGATTTTTTAAATTTATTTATTTATTTTTTTGTGGGGGAAAAAAAAAGTTATAATTTTTTTTTTTTTTTAATTGTAAGTCTTATGGTCATAGAACCATTTCTTGGCCACCAAGTTTTATAGTAATGCAACCTCCCAATTTCGTAATTTTTTCATAAAATAGGTGTTCTTCCTTTCATTACTTTGTTTTTGTCAACACCGTCAGACACAACAAAAAGCTAATTATTCCTATTTATTTAGTCAAGTATGGTTTTTCAACTTTTAAATAATTGTGTCTGACACCATATGTACAGATATATGCTGCTAAATGTTGAATATTCAGTTTTGTTCCCTTTTTACTAGTTCTCTCGTTCTCCTAAATTGTGCAACAGCAACATGCAACTTTCATCTTTACCTTTAAACAGAGAAAGTAACAATATTGTAATAAAAAAAAAAAAAAAAACACATTTCTAATTTTCAAATGACAACTACTTTAATAATTCAACTGCATTGACAAAACAGATTATAAGCATATTCAATAGAAAACAAATAAAGGCCCATCTGACGGTGTTGACTTAGATCTGATGGTGTTGACACAAATCTGACGGTGTTGACAGTGGCTTCATTACAACAAACAATTCCAACATTTCACCAATTAAATTAATGCTGCTTTGCTTAAAAACTGTATTTCACTGTTCTGGAACAAATAACAAATAGGCTAATTTGACAATTTAATTATTTTATTCTGTAAACATTATATAATTTCAGAAAGGAACATCAGAAACATAAACAATGAAACTATTTCTCTTACTATATTCCTTTGACACTCTTTTTTTTTTTTTTTTATTACGAAGTATCCACAGTCCTGCGGGACTACCTTTGTCATGTGTCTATGACCACAGATCCAGTCAGTGCCCTGGTTCTATCCTGTGTAGATTGGTATCCTGTCCCCATGCTGACACAGTACTGTGGACAGAGCCATCACACCAGTGGCGGCTGCTTGTCTTTCAGAGAGGGGAAGCTCATTGTCAGCTTACATCAAAAAAGTTGTCAAGTTATTTAAAAATGAATTCGGCCCTCCGTTCCATTAGCATTGTCTGCCATCATGTGCACCTTGCTAGATAGCTAGTTCACTCTGACCTAGCCAACAGTATGATTGATTTAACTATCTACAAAACGATATTAAACTCGAAGAAGAAATGATTAAATTATGTAACTGAAACAAGAAAACATTGAAATTATGTTAAATTGAAACAAGGAAGTACAATGAGTGTGTTTTATTTACAGTGCAAGAAATCAATTTCGTACTTGTTTCTCTCTTGATTTCACAGCAGAATGCACGACAGTAATTAAACTGAACTCTGTCAAGTGAAGGAGTAGATCTGAAAACAGCTGTCAGTCAAATGGGATTCAGCTGTTGGACCAATCCTCCAGTCAGCACATGGAAGCTCAGTGTCCAGCCCGGCCAAGCTCCGCCCAGAGCTCCATTCACCCCTAGAGACGCCAAGCGTCCGGGGGGCCGGGACAACATCGTGGCATTTATCCAATTAGCGTCCAGTCATGACTCTAAGTCAATGAAAAAAACTGTTCCACTCAGTCCCATTGAAATGATGCTGAGCATCTATGGGCAAATGCACTGAGCAGAAATCATATGAGAAAACAGAGACGCGGGAATGTATGAGAAGTGAACAACATCGGCGTCTGTTGATTTGTGATAAAGCTGATTCTGAACAAACTCGTCCTTGAGATGAACGTGTTCTAACACATTTGTAGTCAATGAAATGTCAACACAACTGAACAGATTTAACCATTTAATTTTTGTAATTTTAGGGGAAGCCGAGCTTCCCTTGCAGTCTGTGAGAAATCGCCACTGTATCACATATGCCATGGGCCTATCTGGGTCCAGGAAAAGGATAGGAGACCAGTTACCAGAAGCTGCTTTGTGCCTATTCACACTTTCAGTTTCAGCATGGAGGCAAACAACATGCAACACGGCAAATGTTTTGCTTCATATGAGGAATTTCCCCAGGTTTTTGATGAATATAAATCAGCCACTGGGACATCGTTCAGAGTGCAGAATTCGGATCATTTGATTGGCTCTGTGGCAGTAGACAAACTGATATTTCGTGCCACAGTACTGTGGCTGTAGCTATTGCATTTTTTTTTTTAAGTCTGATTCACACCTTTCTCTAACTCCTTTTTACATCTTCTCTTCAATCCGTTCCCTGTTTCTTCTCCTTCGCTCCTCCATTGATAGCTGCTGCCTAGCCATAACTTTCCAAAAAATATAAAAGTCAGAGTTTAATGAAATTGGGTCGAATGTTGGTTAAATTCATTTCCATTTGGCTTTTGTCATTGGGGATACATATAATACAGAATATTGTAGGATTACAATATTCTAACTATGACTAAATGTCTGTGAACAGACATAATATTGTATGACACACAGTTGGAGCACAATGAGCTACAGAGCAGTTTAATGGTTAGAATGTTTTAAATTGTATTGTAGGTCTGTATGGAAGAACTATAGGGGGAATTTTGCAATAAAAAATAGATGAAGAGGTTAATGAAACATGAAAAGCCATATTAGTATTTATTGTGATCATAATCTATATTATAAAAGCCAAGTAGTCTGTTTGTGTGTGTCTTAGGATTCACAAAAAATCCAGAAAGAGCTGACTGCTGCAGTTTGTCAAACTTATTTATTTTTGGTCAATGAACAAACTATTCAAAACAGCAAGTTGATTGGACCAATATTTTGGGAGATATTAGTAATTTTGTAATATACTAGCCTTACAATCATGTAGCTATGGCCAGAAGGTGTTGGTGGTGACTGCTGGACAAATGTGGTAACACGGGTCAACACATTAGTGTGTATTCAATCCTCAATTTTGGTCTTCAAAAATGATCTTTGGGCTTTTGTCAACACTGTCAAACTACATGTCAACACCATCAGACAGAAAATCTGACGGTGTTGACGTCTGACGGTGTTGACAAAAAACTACTTTTTAACATATTGTGCATGAGCTGTATACATTAGCCATCTGGTGTTTGTCTGGGGTGCTAACTACCTCTAGCCCTACTATAAATGTATACATTTATGCAATAATTCTATTTAATATTTTCTATACAAAAGTGATGGTGTTGACACATCATGGTTGTGACAGTAAAGATGTCAATAAATATGTAAAGACTTTTGAAGACATAGTACACATAATGGAGGCTGAGTGAACTTGTTGCATGTGCTGGATCTGGAAGGTGAAGAAGAAAGTCCTCAGGAATATAGGTGACCCTGTGGTGCCTGATTTTTTAGTCTTTTTTTAAATATCTGACAGTGTTGACAGAAACGTGGGACACATTTTAAGGAAACGCAAAATAATAGTAAATGTTAATGAAAATTCACGCCTCTTAGTTTTCAAGTGATTTTTTTTATTCTATTTGTTCATTTGATAAGTATTTTATTCATTTAAAGAGTTTTCACTGTTTGTCATCAAATTGAAATGATAATCTCTTGTCTGGGGACAATCCATTTTGTGGGTAATGGGCTAACAGATTATTATAAAATTCATTAAATTAAGAACAAACTTATGGAAAAAAGGCTACATTTGTGCAAAAGACCCTTGAAAGATCAACTCTGACAATTTTTATAGTAAAAATATTATTCATTTTCAATGGAATTAGCACATTTCTGAGTGGGACATGTTTTTTCCAAAATCTCAAGAATCAGTGACTAGTACCAGGGCCGGTGTGGCATAAAATACGGACCTTGTAAAATTTGGACCTATTTGGAATTTGTGCACGCGCGAGCGCAGCCTTACCGGATGTCAGGTTCAGCGAGGCTTATGAAATAAGTACCTTGCGAGTAGAATTGTGCGCTTTTGGGTTGGGTTAGGGATAGGGATAGGGTTAGGGTTAGGGTTAGGGATAGGGTTAGGGGTTAGGGGTCGCTGAACCTGACATCCGGTAAGGCTGCACTCGCGCGTGCGCAAATTCCAAATAGGTCAAAATTTTACAAGGTCCGTATTTTATCCCACACCGGTTCTAACCTGTCATATCAGGGTGGGCTGGTTGAAATACCAGGTGGGCAACTTGGAAGCCAAATAGTGTCCCGAAGGCTGACAATTTGAACTGCAGTCCTGACCGCACTGAAAAGAAGTAGTTTGGGGGTTTATTTAAGTATGAGAATCACTTTATTGATTCCCAATGAGAAATTCAATTGTCGGGCAGCTCAACTGTGTTTGTTTTACTCTTTAACTCTTTCAGTGCCAGACAGTTAAGGGGCTAATAAGCCTTAAAAGTGCCACAGAATTTGGCCGTTTTTCAGTATTTCGCGTCGTTTTCATAATATTTGAAGAATCCTGCAGGAAACCGCTCGGTAACATCCGACCGATTGCTGATTAGATCCAAAACGCACCGGACGCAGCCGATTCATTATTGATCGTAATTTGCATAATTTATAATAATAATAATAATAATAATAATAATAATAATAATAATAATCTTTATTTATATAGCACTTTTCATACATTAAAAACTGTAGCACAAAGTGCTTTACATATCAGTTTAAAAATCAGTACCGCCCCCCACCCACACCCACCCACTCACCCGCACACACACACATATACATGCAAACCCACAAGCTCACACATACTTAAGAAGACTGACTGAGCACGGGTAGACCAGAACAAAAATGTACAAGTAAAAGTAGAACATCAATTTAGGAGGCGCTGTCTCAGGGAGCCGTCCGCACCAGGAGGCAGCCGCCGACCCTGGCGACCAGGCACCAGCAACACAGCCCCGCATCCCAACTAGTGGGAGAGGGCCAACTGGGACCCCCACCCACCAGAAAGGAGCGGACCCCAGTGAGAGAAGGCGCCACGGCCCCCGGAGTCCACAGCCGCCCCCCGGCATGGAGGGCTCCCTCTGATGAAACACCGGAGAATAAGAAACATTAAAAAGATATAAAAATACTATTCGGTCGCGTGACCTCAAATTCCCGTCTGCTTGGTCTCAAAAGGGGGACACAGAAAGAACGTCATCGAAATGTGAGAAAGAAATGGGGGTGAATGGTTTGTTTGTACACAAATATAGCGTGTTCTCCAAAGCCGATCTGATCGGCCCGTGGCACTTTACAGGTTGTTTTCGTAAAGCCAATTTAATCGGCCCATGGCACTGAAAGTGTTAATATAAAATAAAAATTATTTTATAAGTCCTTTGTGCTTATTTCTTTTCATTGGATGAGCTTGAAAAATGAAAGAATGAATACTAAATACTCATAAAATAAATTATTCTCACCGTGGCCAGAATTTATACAAAAGGAAGGCTACTCTTGTTCAAACTCAGACTGAAAGTGGCAC
The DNA here is from genome assembly GCF_902148855.1 of Sphaeramia orbicularis. Lineage (NCBI taxonomy): Eukaryota > Metazoa > Chordata > Actinopteri > Kurtiformes > Apogonidae > Sphaeramia > Sphaeramia orbicularis. The sequence goes on along the minus strand of NC_043957.1, from coordinate 15,296,335 downwards.
AATAGAACAACTGCACAAACAACTTAAACTTGGCCAAAAGTAAAAATAAAATAACTAAATTATATTTTTTCATATTTCACAAACCAAAAAATCTTATTCAAATTCAATCTGACAAGTGAAAATGACCAAGAAAACAACAGATCTTTCTTTTTCCATCTAAAACCCTTAAACTTAGACTCAAATGTCAGTCGAACTATATACATATAAACCAAAAGGAAGAAATTATTATAATAATTAATATAATTTAGTGACACAGATCATTTACCCCTCACTCAGTTTTTGTCCCTTCCTTGGGTGGCGGTTGAGAGACACTGTGTGTGTTTTACTGTCGTTGCTTTAGTCAGTGTGTGTGTACATATGGTGATGCCGGCTGCTCTGCAGGAGTACAGAGACAGTGCTCAGCCCAAGAGCATGTCAAAAAGTCACCGATACAGTGAAATGCCGATATGGAGAATCGCGATATTAAACAGAAACCCTGATAGGTGCAGCAGAGACCAAGGAGGGCCGTTTATTTCGCGCAGCCCAGAAACGGATGACAAACAGTGAGCTGCAGTATGAACGAATGAAGCGCTCAGGGAATGCAAAACAACGATGACAACCAATCACTGATGAAATAGGGTGGGCTGTAGGCTGCCTACCCAACTGCAAATAAAACCCAATACTAGTGTAGTCTATTATATTTTTCTATTGGATTAACGTTTTCCCTTAACTTTCGATTGGGTGGGCAAGACAGACATTTGGGTGGGCTGAGCCCAACCCTGCCCATGCCTACCACCCGCCTAGACTAGTACTCTGATCAGTATCTGATTTGTGGAGTTTTCAGATTATTAGTGATCGTGTAAACAGTATAATTTGATATGTTTTATCAAATAACAAATAATAAATCTGATTATGAGAAATCAGATTAACACACCTGGATTTCTCCCCAATACTCGAATGGGTTCATGCATGTATACCTGGTAATCAGATTTATTTCATTCTTTTACATCTGTACGTGATGTGGGAAGTTTGATTCTACCACCACTACATACACATGAACTCCGAAAGAAATAAAATAATGGAGTGAAACGTCTAAACCGGAGTTCACGTATTTTTGAAGGGCATGTGAATGCTTTAGATCTGATCATTGCAAGTATCTGATTACTAACAGTTATTGGGTTTATATGGTCATGTAAACAGACTAAGAGACGCCAGCTGAGGAGGTCTGATCCAAAGTGTTTACCCATCATACAGCACCTACAATAGTGGAAAAAGCTTTTGGAGATCCTTAAAATTTTACACAGTCTTAAATATTACCATGAAATATTTGTGGAAAAATCTTTTTTGTTTCTAAAGCGTGGCTGCATCAGACACAAACAAATGATTTCTATTTTGTTCATCGCTAACCAGAAAAAATGCCTCTATCCCTCCCTCTAGGGAGGCGAACAACCTCAACATCTTGATGTTATCCATTCTAGTCCAGTAGTTCTCTGGTGCCCTCAGTGTCTCTTCCCTTTTATCCCCCCTGTATGAGACACACATTCAAGCCTTTCTTTCCTCACACAGTGACTGAAGTACTGTGTTGTCTGTTGTGCGTCTTGTACAGGGGACCCTCATCATACACCTTAGGAACTACATTTCAGTAGTTTGCAATCTACCTTCCACTTGCTTTTAAACTTTCCAGCGTTCATGATCTTCTTGTATTAATGGTGATCTTCATGTTATAGAGAAGGTTGTTCAGGTTTCTTTTGCCATTGAAATTCTCCTTTTGATTTCTTTCTCATATTTTTGATCAAATGTGATCCAACTTCCCAGACAGCTGAAACCATCAGCTGGCTTCAGTTTGTTTCCATGGATACCAGTGTCGTAAACAGGAACATTCCTCTGCTTTGTAACTACAAGACACTTAATTTTCTTACAGTTCATGAAGAGTCTGTTCTTCTCACTTTCAGTCACAGCTTTGTTGACTATTGAAGGTCTGAGTCTGATATTACTGTCAGAACAATGTCATCAGTGTACCTCAGGTTGTTAATTTTTGTACTGCCTAACACCACTCCTGGACACTCCGCCAACTCTCTCAGAAACCTCTCACTGTACAAACTGAATAAATCTAGCAAAAAAAAAACCCACTTTGCAAGAAAGAATAACCAAACTAAATTGTTGACAGTTTTGACATGTCATGTCATGATACATTTCATTATCTGTTGAAAACATTCAATTTTGACCTTGATGGAACAGAGCATGTACAGAAGGAGCATGTGATTGGAGAATGGAACAATACTTAGCCCAGTTCAATGACTTCAGAGTGATTCTTAATGTAATATATCACAAATGGATGGGGTGTTTTCCACCACTGTATCTCCAGACACTGTGGTTCACGGTGACTTAATATGTGAATAACAGCTGGCTGCAAATGTCACCAGTCCATCCTCTTGTCCCTCCCTCAGCTCCGCCCACCCCCCATCCTCGTCACCCTCTGCCTTCAGCATCGCCAGCAGCAGCAGCACGCCACCCGACCGGATCCGCTTCCCCCGCGGATCCTCCAGTCGCTCCACCTTCCATGGCCCTCACCTTCGAGACAGACGACCTGCCACCTACAACGGCCCACCCACCTCACCCGCTCCAGTGCAGCAGCCCATCCCCTCGCTGGGCACGCCCCACCGTGGCACCTCCGGCTCCCTCATAGGCAAGATCACCTCCAAGTTTGGACGAAGGTTAGTATGAGCCATTGCTCAGAAAATGACACCAAAAGGGACTTTTTACTGGAGTTAACCCCCATCATCTGCTGTCACATTTTCCAAAAGGAGTTTATCAGGTGAGTCCAAGGAGGAGGAGCGGGACTCCAAGCCTCGCTCTCTGCGCTTCACCTGGAGCATGAAAACCACTTCCTCCATGGAGCCAGTGGACATGATGAAGGAGATCCGGAGGGTTCTGGACTCAAACAACTGTGACTACGAGCAGCGTGAGCCCTACCTGCTGTTCTGTGTCCATGGCGACGGCCGCCACGACAGTCTGGTCCAATGGGAGATGGAAGTGTGCAAGCTGCCCCGCCTTTCACTCAATGGGGTGCGGTTTAAGAGGATCTCTGGGACGTCCATTGCCTTCAAGAACATCGCCTCCAAAGTGGCCAACGAGCTCAGGCTGTGAATGTGTTACTATCAGCAATATTCCTGACGTTCTGCTGTATCACCTGTTAAAACTCACCTGATTAAATGTACACAACACGCTCACTATTTAAAATCACTGAATGTTTGCCTGTTAAACCAAATATTAAAATGCCTGAACACACACATATTCAGTGAGTTTTCATTGACATCAACAGCAGCTTGTGGGTAGATTTACACAACATGAATATCTGAACAGATTTTCTTAAGACTAAAATTAAAACATTCTGAGTAAAGTGTTGCTGTTTTCACACCAATGACCTGAACCAACAGGCCTGGAATGGAAATTAATCAGAGTCCAGTCCATGTCAGCCCACATTGAGGTCCAGGAACACTTCACTCTTCTTCTCCACTGAGATGTTTCAGGACTTGCATTGAACCAGTTCAACAAAAATGCCAGCACTTACAGGTCTACACTCAAAGACCACTTTCATGAAGGTCCAAATGAACCCATATCTTGTTTCCAGTTTCATGTGTCCTACTGACCTGTAACATGACAAACATTTCAGGAGATGAGATGAAGACCATGGGCACTGACCTCTATTTTTTTTCTCTTTGGTTTTGGCTCGTTTGATTGATTCTCAGTCAGACCAGGACCTTTCTGTGCTGAGTTTGCCTATTTCCTCCAATCCCCCACCCACCCCCATTATAAAAAGGTCTACATGGGTTAATTCTCAACCACAGTGCTGATGAAGAGAGCTGGAGTTGGTCCCTGAGCAGCTTCAGTGGCAGCTTCCTGCAACTGATGGGTTATTGCTAATACTAATGCTTCCCTACAGGGATAATAATTAAGTTAACCTCTAACATCTTTATGGTTAGGAAAAAGACTGAGGAAAGGATGTGAACTAACTTGGCTAGAGCTTTGACCTTCAGGACATGAACAGTAGTCTTCAGTGTTAGTCTGTTATTACTTTATTTTTATTCCCAAACTCTGCCTTTTAAAATGCATCCATCCATATTTAACATCACTCTGAAAGATCTCGGTCTTCTCTTGGACAAATACGAGACTGGATTTTACATATAAACACATAAACCAGTGGTTCCCAACCTTTTTTGGCTTGTGACCCTATTTTAACATCACAAATTTCTGGCAACCCCAGACATTCAAAACAGAGACATTTTTTTGCTAAAATTAATTTTGTTTTTGATCATGTAATGGTTTGCTATACTATGTTGCAAATAAACGTTAATTTTAGATGACATTTAGTTTATATGATGTATATTATTATGGACAGAGGCAGAAAAGCCAGGTGTAGATTACTGCACAAAGTGAGAATTTTACTTTCCTTGGTCAGGACATGTCAGTCCAGCTTGTATTTACAAGGCTGACAATTAATACTGAACAAACAATAACTCAAACTATGAATTATGAAGGAACTGCAGCATCTGAAACCGACCACAATGAACATTTGAAAGATAAACAGTACCACAGTGCTTCAGGTTCAGCTTCAGAGTTCGTCATGTCTATGTATTGTGATTGTCTCTCTCAACCCACCATATATTTTTTACTGGTAAGTTGTTTTTTTTTTTTATCAATTACTAGGAATTTCAGGTGACCCCACGTGGGGCCCTCACTCCAAGGTTGAAAAACACTGGCATAAACCCACATATTACAAAGAAGCTTCACCATATGAAAACCAGTTAACTTAATGTTTCCCTCATTCTTCTGCCATCAATTACATAATGAACCCTAGATTGATCTGGAATCTGTATATAAAACCAGATTCAACAGTCAAACCGGTCATCAACAGTAACAGCTGCCACAACAAGGATGATGAAACTGTTAATGATCCAACGATGGTACAGAGAATGATCTGTCAGAGGAATCGACCAGAGCTTTAACTACATTTTACTACGGACATCACACTGTTGTACTTTTACTGAAGTGTGCAGGATTTAATCGTAGCGAAGTATTTTAACAATGTCATAATTTATAGCAAAGAACAACAATAGTGTCCATTTTCTATTCACTTATAACATTAATAGGTGCACATATGGTTGAACACACTCAGAGGTTGTTTCATAAACAGATCACAGCTTTGTTAGATGTACATTCTTGTAAAAAAACAGCTTTTTCTACACTGGTCAATGAATACACTATATTGCCGAAAATATTGGGACATCTGCTTTTACACACACATACATTTTAATGGCATCCCATTCTTAATCCGTAGGTTTAATATGGAGTTCTTCCAGCCTCTGCTGTTTTAACAGCTTCAATTTCCACCAGGTTTAGGAGTGCGTTTATGGGAGTGTTTAACCTTTATTGTAGACGTACATTAGTTAGTTCAGGCACTGATGTTGGATGGTCTAGATCACAGTGTCCACTCTAATTCATCCAAATGTGTTCTAACAGGTTGAGGTCAGGGCTCTGTGTAGACCAGTCCAGTTCTTCCACAACAAACCCACTCATCCATGTCTTTATGGACTTTGCTTTGTTCACTGGTGTCAGTCATGCTGGAACAGGAAGGGGTTGCCTCCAAACTGTTCCACAAACTTGAACCATGAAATTGTCCACAATGTCTTGTTCTGCTGAAGCATTAAAACTTCCTTTGACTGGAACTAAGAGGCCAAGCCCAAACCCTGGTAAATACCCCCACACTATAACCCCTCCTCAACCAAACTGTACACTTGGTTCAATGCAGTCAGACAGGTACTGTTCTCCTGGAACCACCAAACACAGACTGGTCAATGGGACTGGCAGACAGAGAAGTGTGATTGGTCGGTCTAGAGGACAGTGTCCACTGCTCTAGAGTCCAGTGGTGACTGCTTTATGCCCCTGTATCCCATGCTTTGCATTGACCTTGTTGATGGAAGGCTTAGATGCAGCTGCTTGGCCATGAAAATCCATTCCATGAACCTCTCTGTTTTGTTCTTGAGATAATCTGAAGGACACATGAAGTTTGGACATCTAGAATATGGCCAAAGCCATATCAAATATTTGTCTTGATCTTAGCATCCAGTCAGAGGAAGGATAAATGCTGATGACACTGAGTACCAGCTAGCTGGCCCTGTGAGGTGAAACTGAAATCTGATTGGTTAAAGAAACAGTCCTGATGTTATACAGTTTAAGTTATATCAGCCAGCACTTCTGAAGGCCCAGGGCAGTGTAGATTAACCCTGTAACTCTGGGACATCAACAGGGAAAACATGGGAGAGTCTTAATGATTTTTTTTTAGTGTAACTTTAATACCTTTATGAGGTTAAGCCACTGCTTTACTTTACATGACTGTGTAATATGTACAGTATCAATCTGGTCCTATTTATGGTGATTTATTTTCATGCTATGATGCAAGCCTTTCCTACAGACCTATTAAAACTCTTGTTATGTGTCGTGTATTTTTCAGTGTTGTGTTGGTGTTGTCACTATGATTGGAACTGGACAGGACCTTCAGTTTGTTTTTAGATTTCATCCTCGTCAATTTCTTCCCTGTGCAGTTGAGCATCACTCATCTTTGAGCATCACTCATCTGCACAGGGAAGATGACCATTAGAAAACTATGAGCTTTAGAACCTTTAGAACACCTTTAACAAATGGTTTTCTATGTGTCTTTACATAATGTCCATGTCACACAAGCTGCATTAGTACATGTGAACCCAGTAGTTTTTAAAGACCCTTCTGTCATTGATAGAATATAAATAGGCTCAGATGGTAGAGTAGGTCGTCCAATAACCAAAGGGTTGGCTGTTCAAATCCCGCTCTGTCCCAGTCATGTGCTGTTGTGTCCTTGGGCAAGACTCTTCACCCTCCTTGTCTCCAGTGCCGCTACTCATACTGGTGTGTATATGCGTATGAATGTTTGGTGGTGGTTGGAGGGGCCATAGGCACGGATTGGCAACCACGCTTCCGTCAGTCTGCCCCAGGGCAGCTGTGGCTACAAATGTAGTTTACCACCACCAGAGGGAGGATGTGTGAGTGAATGAATAATGGATCCACTGTTCACGCTTTGAGTATACGTTCATAGAAAAGTGCTGTATAAATCTAATCCATTATTATTATTAAATAATATGTACATAATAGACATACATGTCCAGTATACATCAGGGTCATGTGATGTGTCTTTCAGTTTGGGTTGATGTTATTTCTGCTTAAATGCTCATCTGGTCTGAAACTGTTTTCATCTGAAAACACCATTTTATAATGAAAACCTCTGAGTGTGAATGTACTGTATGTGAATCCTTTATTTGTTATTCCTAGTTTATTGTTTCCTCGCTGAGCTGCAGCGGAGAGATACTAGCGAAAGGAATGAATTTAATTGTGAAAGGCTGTTGTTGTATCATTTGTTCATTATTATTTATTTATGGGCTATATTTCTTGATTTACATTCAGATAGTTTAAATGTATTAGATAGATAGTATTAAAAATACAGTTAAAAGAAAAGCTACTACTATACATGATCTCATTTATTACTGGTATGTGATGTTCATATTTAGACCCTAAAGGAACGTTGTTTGTTTACATATCAGTTGAGAGGAGGTCAAGGTCGATACGTAGAAGAGGTAAGTGTAAGTTAAAAACAGAAGACAAATTGTTTATGCAGTTAGTCGTCGTTTTAATGTACTGTAAAAGTATTTTTCGTCAGTAAAAACCAGAGAGACAGCAAGAAGTCCTGCTTCGTTTTTTTCATAGAAGCTGCAGTTAAGTTCCTACAGCTGTAACTAACACTCAGCCAGGTTCCAGAACGGCTGACAGTAGGACTCAAACATATTCCAGTATTCCTCCTCTGGATGCACTTCATGTCTTCCAACAGCAGGTGTCACTCATGTCAAACAAACAACCATGACCATGTGATATTAACGCTCATCAGCTTCTCCTCCACTTGTTTCTACAGCTTAACGTATGAAGTATAGCAGTAATAGCACTGAGGGCAGGGGCGTGGCCGGGGGGAGGGGGGCTGGACAAAGGATGCCCCCCCACTGCCCCCAGTGAAATGCCCTGTCCAGCCTGCCAGACCTGAAGGACCATGTTTGACAGTGATGGACACCCCCCTCTGACAATCACGGTGGTGGTGGGGTGTTCAGCAATATTTTTCTTAAAAAATAAATAAATAAATAAATAAATTGATTAATACATACATACATACATACATACATATATATATATATATATATATATATATATATATATATACATATATATATAAACAAGCAAAATGCCCTCCCACACATGACATTCTGGTCACACCTCTGACTAAAGGTACAAGTAAATTAGGTGCTAAAAGTCATTCTTGTTATACTGAAGAGAAGTGCTGCATGAGTCGACTTTCCTGCTAAATCTGGCAATGTTTCAAATCCTCTGGGCAACTTTTTTTTCCTTTTTTTTTTTCCCCAAAAGCAACTAGTGACAAGCGAATTTTCCAGTGTTACTGGCCACTTTTCTGGTGTTTTGGAGACTATGACGTGAAAGCACATATCATTCTACAGATACTGTCCTCAACAGCCCGCAGGTGGGTGCTGCTGGGAACCCTCCTGTGTTTCAAAGCACTCACAGGTGATCAGTCTCACAGCAGTTAGAGCAGAGAGGACACCTGCTGCTCCACATCAACATACTGCTAATAAACAGCATGTGCGCAAAGCCACCACTGATCTTGCTCTCACTTACAGTACGGGATGTAAGTGTAAATGTTTTTTCAGTGTCACACTAAAATAAATTACTGCATTTGAGGAGGGGGATCTGAAAAAAACAATTAACCTGAATTAGGGCCAGACCAGTTACCATCATTTCTCACATTACCATTGACAATAACTCTTTTTGGGACGTTTAGATTATTAATGTTGTGAAGTTAAAACCGTTCATACAAAAATGTTTAAAATGTTATAGTTATGGCAAAAAAAAAAAAAAAAAAAATCATGTTTATGTGACTTGTTGTAGGCTCCTAAGTGCAGTATAAGATTAGAAACTAAACCAAATTGAAAGGGAAAAAAAACTATAAGTAGCTCTGCCAGTGTGTCTTTTTGTCACTTTCCCGGCCTCAAGCCCAGATAACGGAGGAGAACTTGCAATTCCACCCCACATGACAGATTTTTGATTAAATTTGATATTCTAACATTTAACAATACAGGACAAAATTGATTTATATAATGTGGGTCTAAACATAGTGTGGCAGTGAGCGGGGAAATCAAATTACCGAGCTGTCCGACATCGCCACCCAGGGGAATTTCACCCCTGGGAAAATTATACAAATAATAAAAGTTAAATAGCAAGATCACACAGGTTCGTAATGATCCACCCGGGAGAGGTAATGTTTAGTTAAAGAAAGATTTTTATTTAACAAAATAATTAAACAGTTAACAAAAAACCTAAAATGTCGCACCCACCAGGCCTTCAGCCAGCACTCAGGCTGAGGAAAACAAAAGAAGGGAGGACAGGGCTGAGAACTTACCACGGCGGCAGGAAACCAAAAATAAGGGGAAGGGTCCACCACCACACCTGTGACATAACACACACACATAAAAAAAAGAAAAAAAAACAGGGAAACCATGAAATTGCCACCACCAGATTGGACTGATGCTCAGGTTCCCAGCTCCTGTACCACAAAGAAAAAAAAGACAGCCTGAGTGCCTAGGTCACAGGTGGCTGACAATGAACAGTTAAAACTCACTCACATGCGCACACACACACACACACACACACACACACACACACACATCCATCCAATATCTGAGTGATTAACTCAAAATATTCAAAACCAAGAAAAATACAATTTCCTTAAAAATAATTTCAACAAATGGACATGAACAGAGGGAATTATGAAGTAAATCTAAACAATAAAGAAACTATAAAAGACACATAAAAGAAACCATCTGTGCCCTTTGCAGGTGGAGGATCAGGCCCGGGAAGACGAGCAGGAGCTGGACTCCCACAGGAGGGGGGAGGCAAGCCAAGATCCGGTGGCTAAAAGCCCGGAGCAACGGGAGACAGTCGGGGCCAAATCCAACTCGGCCAATATAGCACCGAACAGAGACGACATCCAGTATACGAAATCCAACGCAGCAAACCGCCAAACCAAGACAGCAAAACCAGAACCGCACAGCGAAACCAAAACCAAAACAGCAACAGTCAGTGGAAGTGGTGGCTGATGACAGGCAACCACTTACTGGAACCACTGGCACAGCGTCACGGAGGACAGGAGGAGGAGAGGTGCAGTTACCTGCAGCCAACACAAGCAGACCACGCTACTTCCCACCAAGCCTCCGGCTGCAGCAGGCATTCTTTCCAGGCATCAGCTTGAGGGTGAGACGCTGCAGGAATTCTCCTTAGCCCTTATGGCTTTAATGGAGCAAGTTAAGCAGCGTGCACCTGATGGGATGCCTGATGCAGAGGTCCTCCTTCGTGACCAGTTTATTGAGCATGTGCTTGATGGTGCTCTTCGATGGGAGTCCAAGCAGGTGTGCGTCACCAGCCTACTGTTACTTTGCTGGAGCTTCGCAGTGACGCTATTAGGTGGGAAAGGGAGGGTCTTCCAGGGGGTGCTAGGGGGCATAGTTTCTCTTTCCCATCTGCTTTTGGCCTACAGTATGGGATGCATAGTCATGTCCATTCAGTCTCTCCTGTTGTTTCACCATCACCAGATTTGAGTGATCTGATGGATGCCTTAAAGCATCAACAGGAGCAGCTTAACCAGCTTACTCAGACTGTAGCTTCCCTGCAGGCTCCCCGCTCACAAGGTCAAACTTTTCACAGTGGCCCTTTCCTGTGTAGAAGGTGCCAGCAACCAGGCCATTTGCCCGTGACTGCGACAATGAGCAGGTGCCCCCTCGTGGCCGGACTCAGTCAGTCACTGGCTCAAACTCCAGCGCTGTCAGGCGTCCTCAATCTTCCTGTCTCGCATTGAGGAAAGTCTTGATGCCCTCTGTGGGGCCCACTGGTTTTCCACAATAGACTTGGCCAGTGGTTACAATCAGGTCCCTGTAGCGGAGCAGGACAAGCCTAAAACCGCCTTCTGTATCCCCTTCGGCCTTTTCGAGTTCAACCGCATGCCCTTTGGCTTATGCAATGCCCCAACCACCTTCCAGCGGCTGATGCAGAGGATGTTTGGCGATCAGCAAGGCCAACCATTGCTGCTTTATCTTGATAACATCATCATCTTTTCATCCTCTGTTCAGCAACATCTGCAGCAGCTGGAAGTGGTCCTTGGTTGGCTGCAAAAGGAAGGTCTGAAGGCGAGGCTTGAGAAGTGCACGTTTTTCCAGTGTGAGGTTTCCTACTTGGGGCATGTAATCTCAAGTACTGGAGTATGTAGGCCATTATTGTAGCAATATTATTTGCAAATGCGTGTGGAGAGTTGAGTGTCCGTATTTCAATCTGTCTGTGCGCAGTCAGATTTGCAAATGTGTAAATGAATCTGTAAATGTGTGATGAGATTTGTGTGTCTGTACAACAATCTGCAAATGTGTAAAACAACTTGTGTGTAATCAGATTTGAAAAGTCAAAGTATTTTCACTACAAGACCCAGAAGTACAGACAAATCATTGGTTACAAGTCAAGCGGCTTCTCGATTGGCTCTCTTTACACACTTGAATTTTGCTACACTTCTGCCGTGCCAGATCCACAAATGCGTAGCGGGATTTGTCTGTAAAACCAGGGTTTGCGTGCCTGGGCTCAGGCTGCCCTGGGCTCAGGCTCACAGGCTCCCTCATTCCGGCTGCGTTCGGCTTTGCTCGCTCTTGTACCCAACGTGAGTTTACGTGAGTTGTGCTTGCAAGGTTCACCAACTGCCACTAAAAATCGAACAAGAAGAAGAAGAAGATTAATCTTCTTCTCCACCTTGTGAAGAAGAAGATTAATCTTCTTCTTCTTCACAAGGTGGATTCCATGACCCTTTTAAAATAAACAGTGAAAGATCTTTTCACTGTTCATTTTAAAAGGGTCATGGAATCCACCTCGTGAAGAAGAAGAAGATTAATCTTCTTGTTCGATTTTTAGTGGCAGTTGGTGAACCTTGCAAGCACAACTCACGTAAACTCACATCAGGTACAAGAGCGAGCAAAGCCGAATGCAGCCGGAATGAGGGAGCCTGTGAGCCTGAGCCCAGGGCAGCCTGAGCCCAGGCACACAAACCCTGGTTTTACAGACAAATCCCGCTACGCATTTGTGGATCTGGCACAGCAGAAGTGTAGCAACATTCATGTGTGTAAAGAGAGCCAATCGAGAAGCCGCTTGACTTGTAACCAATGATTTGTCTGTATTTCTGGGTCTTGTAGTGAAAATATTTTGACTTTTCAAATCTGATTACACACACACAAGTTGTTTTACACATTTGCAGATTGTTGTACAAACACACAAATCTCATCACACATTTACAGATTCATTTACACATTTGCAAATCTGACTGCGCACAGACAGATTGAAATACGGACACTTAACTCTCCACACGCATTTGCCAATAATATTGCAACAATAATGGCCCCATACTGGAGTCTCCACAGACCCCTCAAAAATTGAGGTGGTGGCCAAGTGGCAGCGGCCCCGTCATGTGTCGGAACTTCGCTCCTTTTTGGGTTTTGCCAGCTATTACCACCGTTTTGTGGAGGGTTTTGCCAAGTTGGCTGGCCCTCTGCGTCGGTTGGTGGCTGAGCTGGCGGGCTCAAAGTCAAAGAAGGGGTCAGGTCAGGCTCTGGAGGCTGCATGGATGCCTCAGTGTGAAGAGAGCTTTGAGGCCTTGAAGTTGAGGTTGGTTTCAGCCCTTGTGCTGACCTATGCTGACTTCTCACGCCCCTTTATTCTAGAGATTGATGCCAGCTGTAGTGGCCTTGGGGCAGTCCTCTCACAGGAGACGGACAGTGGCGTAAGACCTGTGGCCTATGCCAGTAGAGGCCTTCAGCCTACTGAGTGCAACATGTCCAACTACAGCTCTATGAAGCTGGAATTCCTTGCGCTGAAGTGGGCCATGACAGAGAAGTTCCAGGAGTACCTACTGGGGCAGAAGTGTGTTGTGTACACTGACAACAACCCGTTGAGCTATCTCCAGCCTGCCAAACTGGGGGCCACTGAACACCGTTGGGCTGCTCAGCTTGCTGACTTTGATTCTGATATTAAGTATCGATCAGGTCGCAGTAACAAAAATGCTGATGCACTCTCGCGGCAGTATGTGTCTGGTTCAGAATTGGTGGCGCAGTCCTTACCTGGCACTTCTGTTCCAGCTAACCTCCAGCAAGACCCACACCCAGATCCTGTGGTGTCAGCAACCCAGTCCGTCGTCTCAATTCTTCCATCCCACTCAGCTTCTGATCTCCGTTCTTTTCAGGAGGACGATCCTCTTTTGAAGGAGGTGTTGGTGTTTTGGCGGCAGAAGGCTCAGCCCTCTTCAGTTGAAAGAAGCCAGCTATCCAAGCCAGCCATTGCGCTTTTGCGGCAATGGGACCGCCTGGTGGAGAAAGACGGGGTTCTTTTTCGCCAGGTGTTCCGTCCAGATGGGGGGGAGAAGTCCCTCCAGCCCATCTTGCCTGCAGCCCTTAAGCAGGAGACCCTGAATCAGCTACACCATGAGCACGGCCACCAGGGCATTGAACGGACCACTGAGTTGGTCCTGCAGCACTGCTACTGGCCAGGAATGATTACGGATATCAAGCAGTGGATTCAGGAGTGTAAGTGCTGCCAAGTCGCTAAGGACTCTGGACATGTGCCACACAGTTTTATGGGTCATGTGATGGCATCAAGGCCAAATGAGGTCTTGGCCATAGATTTTACACTGCTTGAACCTTCCCGAAATGGACTTGAGAATGTCCTGGTCATGACGGACGCGTTCAGTAAATTCACTGTAGCTGTTCCCACATGTGACCAACGGGCCTCCACTGTGGCCCAGGTCCTATTATATGAGTGGTTTTACAAATTTGGTGTCCCGAGCCGCCTTCACTCGGACCAAGGCAGGAGCTTCGAAAGTTCTTTGATTTATCAACTCTGTTGTTTGTACAGGGTTCAAAGATCTCGTACCACACCATATCATCCGGCTGGTAATGGTCAATGTGAGCGGTTCAACCAAACCCTCCATAACCTCCTCCGGGCTCTTCCAGTATCTCGGAAATGAGACTGGGCCTCTTGCTTGCCTCAGGTGTTGTCCTGCTACAACACCACACCTCATCAGAGTACTGGTGAGTCCCCTTTCTACTTGTTGTTTGGACAGGAACCTAGACTTCCTGTAGACTTCCTTCTAGGTCGAGTCCCAGACCCAGTACCAGGTACAGTGCAGGACTGGATGGGGGAACATCAGGCCAGACTGCGAGTTGCATTTGAGGGGGCTCGAGAACGTTTGGCCGCCACTGCTGGTCGACGGAAGGAGCAGCATGATCAGCGGTCCAGGCTGCACCTTTGCTGGTAGGCCAAAAGGTGTACTTGAGGGACTACAGCGCTAGGGGTCATCATAAGATTCAAGATCTTTGGAGCTCAGAGGTCTATCAGGTGGTAAGAGCCCCTCTTGGTGATGGAACAGTGTATGCTGTTGCCCCGGTGACTGACCTAGAGAAGGTCCGAAATGTACACTGAGAAATGTTGAAGACTGTAGTTCAACCTGAAGCTCCTTCTCCGCCTAAGACTGTGCGGCTTCCACCTGCCTGGTCTGTCCCGGATAGTAACTCCTCTATTGACAGTGATTTATGGCTCTGGGTCCCTGATACCCCTTTACCCACAACTACAGTGGTTCCAAGTGCCTCATGTCCAACTCCGGTTGTGGTGACCCCCTTGGAAACCCGGGTTGTTGCAGAAACACCTGTAGCACATAGGAGCTCTGCACTACTAGGCCCTCCATCCTCTGAAACTGATCCACAGAGTACTAGCCAGCGGGCATTGCGTAGGACAGCTCATTCCACCGCTGGCTGACACCCCAATGTCCACAATCTTCCTCGGTCAGCTGGTCTCTCAAGCAGGGTAGCAAGTAGACATCCAGGACCTGTGTGTAACGCCCAGTCTGTCATCTTTAGACCTTGGTCTTAGTACTGGGTTTTGCATGTCCATTGTCAGGCCGACGATGCAAAAGTGGGGGGTAGATGTAGCCAGAGGCTGTCTCCCTCCTTGCCACTACATGGCACTGCTTCAGCAGCGCTGTACCTTAATTGTAGGGCGGTGCCGGATGCGCCTTTATAAACAGGTGAGTGGTCACACCTGACCCTCTCCTTCCAGTCCTTTGAGCCAGTGTGGTGGTGACTGCAGCTTGGCGTGGCGGAGCCCTTTGTTTGTGGTGGGCATTGCAGCACTCCTCCCTCAGCGCGACTACAGACGGTGTAGGGGGGACAGATCACCTCACCAGAGGCTTGGTGGGAAGTAGCGTGGTCTGCTTGTGTTGGCTGCAGGTAACTGCGCCTCTCCTCCTCCTGTCCTCCGTGACGCTGCACCAGTGGTTGCAGTAAGTGGTGGCCTGTCATCAGCCACCACTTCCACTGACTGTTGCTGTTTTGGTTTTGGCTTCGTTGTGCGGTTCTGGTTTTGCTGTCTTGGTTTGGTGGTTTGCTGCTTCGGATTTCATATACTGGATGTCGTCTCTGTTCGGTGCTATATTGGCCGAGTTGGATTCGGCCCCGACTGTCTCCCGTTGCTCCGGGCTTTTAGCCAGTGACGTGCAGTCAGAGGAGGCAGGGGAGGCAGAGCCTCCCTTGTCAATCTTGAAAAGAAAAAAAACTTGACTATAAAATATAATAAATGTTGATAGTTGTCAGCTGGTATGTCCTGTAAACTCATTTTCCGTTCGAATCCAATATTGTTATTATTTATTTATTTTTTTTTTTGTCAATTAGAATAGCAGAATTTCCGCATGCTCCATTCAAATACAGGGAGGAGATGCGTTGTGAGGCAGCGCTGTGCTGTGCCTCCCGGGGAACTGTCTACTCCCCTCATGAATTCTGCTGGTACCCGATGAAAATATTGTGTCGCTTTCCCTCTGTATATCGCAGTTAAAATGCTTTCAAACATTCTGATTATATGATCTATCCTTCCATCATCTGCATAACGTATGGAATGTATTTCC
Source organism: Sphaeramia orbicularis (assembly GCF_902148855.1). NCBI lineage: Eukaryota > Metazoa > Chordata > Actinopteri > Kurtiformes > Apogonidae > Sphaeramia > Sphaeramia orbicularis. The sequence continues at coordinate 15,280,236 of NC_043957.1, read as the reverse complement.
GTAATGTGTTTAGGCTCGCAGATTAATCATAAAACTGCAGTGAAAAAGTCACTAGGGGAGGCAAACAGTACCCCTGCCTCATGATAGATGGCGCCTGTGAGTCCACAGACTCATGCGCTTATAATCTTCTTCATTCTTTTTACACTTTAATTCACCTCATCAAAAATGGAGGACTACATTTCATGTACAAATAAAGGTAAGACCATAAACTTTTTTTATTTTTAGTTTGAAATGGCTCTGTTTGAAGGTTTCCTGTTGAGTTCCTGCCAGTCTACCTATGCTGACTTGATGCAGAGCCCATATACCCAGGCCATTCCTTTTGCTCACTCTCTCTATTCCAGTTTCTCAGGCCACCATGTATTTGTAGATCTGGCTCTGAAAGAGTCAGTGCCTCCCCAGCCATGAACCCCACTGCACGTCACTGCTTTTAGCCACCGGACCTTGGCTTGCCCCCTCCCCCTCCTGTGGAAGTCCGGCTCCCGCTCGTCTTCCCGGGCCTGATCCTCCACCTGCGGAGGGCACAGATGGTTTCTTTTATGTGTCTTTTATATTTTCTTTATTGTTTAGATTTACTTCATAATTCCCTCTGTTCATGTCTATTTGTTGAAATTAGTTTAAGGAAATTGTATTTTTCTTGGTTTTGAATATTTTGAGTTAATCACTCAGATATTGGATGGATGTGTGTGTGTGTGTGTGTGTGTGTGTGTGTGTGTGTGTGTGTGTGTGTGTGTGTGTGTGTGTGTGTGTCCGTGTGCATGTGAGTGAGTTTTAACTGTTCACTGTCGGCCACCAGTGACCTAGGCACTCAGGCTGTCTCATTAATGGCTGTTTTTTTCTTTGTGGTACAGGAGCTGGGAACCTGAGCGGCACTCCAATCTGGTGGTGGCGATTTCACGGTTTCCCTGTTTTTTTCTTTTCTTTTTTTATGTGTGTGTGTTATGTCACAGGTGTGGTGGTGGACCCTTCCCCTTATTTTTGGTTTCCTGCCGCTGTGGTAAGTTCTCAGCCCTGTCCTCCCTTCTTTTGTTTTCCTCAGCCTGAGTGCTGGCTGAAGGCCTGGTGGGTGCGACATTTTAGGTTTTTTGTTAACTGTTTAATTATTTTGTTAAATAAAAATCTTTCTTTAACTAAACATTACCTCTCCCGGGTTGACCATTACGAACCTGTGTGACCTTGCTATTTAACTTTTATTATTTGCATAATTTTCCCAGCGGTGAAATTCCTCTGGGTGGCGTTGTCGGACAACTCGGTAATTTGATTTCCCCGCTCACTGCCACAATAGCATTAGTCATAAAGTTACTTTTGGACATGATAGCTTTTTTCAATGCCAAAACAAAACAAAACAAAACAAAAAAAAAACAAGAATCAAGAGAAGAAATGTCATTTGTTGTTCTAAACGTATTTACGGTGTTTTTTTCACTCATTTTTTTGTCCCTCCTAGGGTGTTATTCCTCTCTCCTACAGTGTCCATTACAACTGCATGCAAACTGACAGTCATGCAAATTTAGCGATAATGTCATGTAGCTGGCAAGCACTTCCTGCTGTCTGACTAGAAGCAGAAAAGCAGGAACTAAACTGTGTCATGTAGCCCCGTTCATGAGTCCTGCAAAGTTTTCTCCTGAAATTCTTTGAAGTTGTTCACAAAAAAAATAACTTATTTCTGCTCTGTCACTTTCTGTGCACATTGTTTTTGGTTTGACAAGAACATAATGGAAAGCCCTTTGTCAGCTGCTGAATCGTCAACAGCATCACAGTGTGGTGAGTATCAAAAGTTACTAAATATTCATATGAGGTCAAGAGAAACACTAACATAGAGGATTTTATTCATTAAAGTTTATTCATGTAGCTTTTACATAAAGTTCTATCTGAAGTAACTGTTTCAGCTATTAAGACAACAATATTCTAGGCCTGTAAGGGTACACAAAATTTTCAGTTCGGTACGTTTATGGTTTTGAAAGCCATGGTTCGATATTCTGTTTTAACAAACTTAAGAGCAACACCGACAACAAAACTAACCAAATTATTTATTTTAGGACAGCAAACAAACTGTTTAGGCCACTTTGTGTATGTGTGTGTGTGTGTGTGTGTGTGTGTGTGTGGGTGTGTGTGTGTGTGTGTATGTGTGTGCGCGCGCAGGGTGTGATTTGTCAAAATCACAGGGGGGGCAGTTATATACATGGGCCACGCTGGCGTGAAACAAAAGTGAAACTTTACATACTTTAAACGTCCAACTCCCGGGTTCTGTTCCTCTATTATACAGTGTGTGTGTGTGTGTGTGTGTGTGTGTGTGTGTGTGTGTGTGTCAGAAGCAATTTCTCATAGACTGCAAGGGAAGCTCAGCTTCCCCTAAAATTACAAAAAGTAAATGGTCAAATATGTACGGTTGTGTTGACATATCGACTACAAATGTGTTAGAACACGTTCATCTCAAAGACAAGTTCGTTCAGAATCAGCTTTATCACAGATCAATGGACTCAATGTTGTTCACTTCTCATACATTCCCGTTGTGCTGTTTTCTTATACGATCTATGGTCAATGCATTTGCCCGTAGACGCTCAGCATCCATGCACTTCAATGGGACTTCATGTAACAGTTTTTTTCATTGCCTCAAAACTGGACAGTAATTGGATGAATGCCACAATGTTGTCCTGCCCCCGGAAGCTCAGCGTCTTTGGGAGTGAATGGAGCTGTGGGTGGACCTCAACTGGGCTGGACACTGGGCTTCCACGTGCTGATTGGAGGATCAGTTGAAAGGCTGAATCCCGTTTGACAGCTATTTTGAGATCTACTCCTTCACTTGACTGAGTTCAGTTTAATACCATCGCGCATTCTGCTTGTGAAATCTGTTACGACTCGACTCTTGGTGTGGACCCAAATGCACGAGACGCAATTGTCAGTGGTCAAAAAAAAGATTTATTTAACAAAAGTTCTCAAAGTACAAAAGGATTAACAAAAAGAGAAAGCACAACGTGCTCTAAAAATTACTAATAACAAAAGGAGAAGTACAACGTACTTTAAACAAACTAAAAGCCTTAGGTAGATAACACGGAGTTCAAGATTCAAAGACTAGATACTTAACAGAGAACTCTTCACAAGATCACAGTAAACGACGCACTGACAACAGACAAAGGGAGAAGGGAAGAATATATAGGGAAGGTAGGGATCACAAACAGGTGTGGGCAATCACATGGGGAACACCAAGGTGCAGGCAATAAAGGGATTAGGCAAGACAAAGACAAGACTAACAGCATGCAGACAAAAAACAGGAAAGTGACCACCATCACCAAAATAAAACAGGAAGAGACCAAAACACCTAAAAAAAATCAACATAACCATCGACGCATGACAAAATCGAGGGAGAAACCACTACGAAATTACTTGTTCATTTCTTGCACTGTAAATAAAATACACTCATTGTACTTCCTTGTTTCAATTTAACATAATTTCAACGTTTTCGTGTTTCAGTAACATAATTTAATCATTTCTTGTTTGAGTTTAATATCGTTTTGTAGATAGTTAAATCAGTCATACTGTTGGCTAGGTCGGAGTGAACTAGCTATCAAGTCCCTGGAAAAGACACCTACTTGGTACGATAAGGTCACTGACCATTTTCTTAAATAGGAACGGAGGGCCGAATTTATGTTTAAATAACTTGACAATTTTTTTTGATGTAAGCCAACAATGAGCTTCCCCTCTCTGAAAGATGAGCAGCCACCACTGGTGTGTGTGTGTGTGTGTGTGTGTGTGTGTGTGTGTGTGTGTGTGTGGTGTGTGTGTGTGTGTGTGTGTGTGTGAGAGAGAGAGAGAGAGCAAGTGAACTACCAGACATAGGCGGCAAACAACGTTTGTCTTATCACCGTCTCTTTCCTCATTGTTGCCTTTCATAGGGAACCCAAAGTGATCCCAATGATGTAATGATGGAGGAGGGTCTTCATTCTCCTCCTTCCAGGTTGACATCATATTTGTTGGTTTTTTTTTTAATACCTTATATCAGCAGCTATTTTGTATTTTGGGTCAATGTGCAATGTTCAATATGTCCATGTGGAACTTGCGTGGATTTAAAGTTCCGCATCGAACGACATCTTTCGTTCCTTTTTCTTTTTTTCATCATACTGTGCTATTTCAGTACAGCTGTGTACCGAACCGAAAAGGTGCGTACCGAAATGGTTCAGTTCGGTATGTGTACCTTTACAGGCCTACAATATTCATATACTGTTATACTGTTAATATTCAATACTGTTCAGTATTAACTGTACATTAGAATCACAAATTTTGACTGAATAATCATGAAGAAATGACTGGTGTCTGATTAATTGTGATTTTACTTTCTTCACCTTTCTCTTCATTTTTCCTGAGTAGAGTCAGTTTTTATGATCAGTTCAAAAATATCATGAGTGTGTGACAACAGGTGTGGGGTGAGAGTGGGGGGTGGGGTAACCTGTCAAACCTGAATGTGTCCTGAGATGAGCTCACGAAGACCATGAACAAAATGTCATGTCCTGTTTGTGGAGTGAACGGATATAAGTCAGTGAATAGTTAATTATCCAGGGTCTGGAGCTTCAGAACTGAACTATCCTCAAGTACATGTACACACAGGTACTAACAATCTGCAGACTTTAGGACCCTGATAGCACTACCAAGGCAGCCTCACTGTGCCTGTTAAAAAGTCTAATGACTATAACAGAATTAGACAAATGGTGTTTTGTTTTTGTGAAAGGGAGTCCCCCAGTTCAGGACCCCTGTGATAGACCAACATCTAAAGCATTTTTTATGAATGCCACATGATCTACCAGTCAATGTATTGGCCATTCCTGCGCTGGACCATACTTAACCAAAGAACAGGAGAGAACATTGTCCCATAATTCACTGATTGATTGATCCAGATTAATTTAGTGATATCAAAGTACAATTTTGAGTTGTAACCTGATTATTTGACTACCGCAGTCATGCAACACATCAATACTGGGATCAATATTGATATTAGAAAGGAAATAAATATGACATTTCAGCAGTAAGTAGCTGAATCTGCTCTGAAATAATGAACGGGACAGAAACATTCCCATGTTACCACAGTGACTCAGAACGGACTTCTTTCATCTTTATTCTGTTTTATGGCCAGTGGCTTCTACTCACTTGCCGGGGGGGGGGGGGGGGGGGGTGGGGGGGGGGGGTAGCGTAGCGGTCAGACATTGTCGCTTTACTATTCCTCTAACTCCATTCTCAGCCATAGGTGATAGTATGGATCCAAGTTAATATTCCAAGAACCACCAGCTTCCGCAACTCGCCTTGGAGAGCCTCCGGGTGGCCAGTTCCTTCACACTGCAGGTTCGAGTTTGAGGCCGGGAGGACCTCCAGTGGAGGGGTTTTCCCCACCCTTCCTCCCCGTCTTTTCCGTGCCAGAGCCGTCGCAAGTGAGACCAAGTCTTCCCCAGGAGTTCACAAGACGGAGCCGGCCGCGCTTCCGCGTACTCCTGGTCCTGCTCTGAAAAATCGATCTCATCCACTATTAATCGATTACGCAAAATTTAAACAAAATCAATCTAAGATCGATTAAATCAATTTTTTTACCCAGCCCTAATAAAATGCGCTATGTAAGTGCACTCCTTTTACCATTTAAATGGACACATTAAATCGTAGAGAGTAATGTAGAGAGTAGAGAGGTGGACCTCTGTGGATTGGACTTATTTGACTATCACCTCCCACAGATACTCAATGACCCTGATCCTCACTGTTACAATATTGACCGATGTCACTCAGTTCCTTAAACCCCCTTTACACAGGGTTAGTGATCGTTGAGAGATCACTGAGTGATGAAAAAATGGCCAGATCTCTCAATGATCTTTCATTGAGTGTCCAACAATCACCAAGATCTCTCAATGATCTCTTAGTGATCTTCCAGTGATCTCCACGGTCACCATGGTCTCCTCAATGATCACCAAGGGAAATGATCTCTCAACAAATGCTCAAGGCGCGCTCAACGATCTCATCAATCTCCCAATAATCTCTCAGCAATTTTTCAATGAATGCCAAATTTTTCCACTCCGAAGGTAGAGATGGTAAATGAGGGAATGGGTACAACTATCTCAATGACCCCCCCCTGCATGATCCGACTGACCAGACATTTTAAAGTAGGGGGCCAAAAGCACAACAAGCGCACAAGGATCTCCCAAACATTTACACTGAAATGGCTTTTTTGAGGTTTAGGAGATTGTTGAGAGATTGGGCCAATTTTTGATTGCTCAGTGGTCACCCGACGATCTCCATGCTGTGTAAAGAGGCCCTTATGTTGATCATTTTGCTGCTACCAACACATTCGGCTTCAGGGACTAAATGTTCACTTGGTGTCTAATGTATCCAACCCAGTGAAAGGTACCACAGGAGTGAAATAATCAATATTATTAACCCTTCTCCCATCAGTGTCATGATGTTATGGAGGATCAATGTATAACTCATGTAGACTCATATGTGCCCTTCTTTTGAAACTACCTAATGTTTAGCTGCTTCTTGCATTTCTGAAAAGTTGTTGTCACAATGGGGAAAAGAAAGGACTCAAATGCTCGGTACTGAAGGGAAAAAAAAAAAAAAACAAGTTTATTTAACAAAATCTGAAAACAACACAACAAAAACCTAACACAAAAACTAAATCAGAAAACAGAGTCCAAAAAAAAAAAAAAAAAAAAAATACAAAACCTGGGGTCAGAGTCCGTGGATGAATATGGATAAATATCTGGGCTATGGAAAGGAGTGAGGAGAAATGGACCAGCGCTACATAGCTGCAAACCTAATCCTTAAATAGGCCAATGGTAATTGGCTGCAGCCACGCAGCGCCAGCAGGTGAGTCTGATGAAGATAATGATTATAACAAAGGAGGAGCTGAGGGTCACACAGGCAGACCATGACCACAAGGGAGGAGCAAAGAGTCACACAGGCCCAGATCCTGACAGGACCCCCCCCTCAAGGGACGGCATCCTGACATCCCCAAAGATACGAAAAAAGCCCCCACGGAGACCAGGGCATCCTGGATTGTAGAGGGGATCCTGGCGAAAAGGGGCATGAAGAACCACAGGGGAGACCGGCTGAAGCACCTCCCGATGGGAAGGCATGAAGAGCCTCCGGACAGACTGCTGAAGAACCTCAGGGCGAACAGGCTGATGCACCTCCCGGTGAAACGGCGTGAAGAGCCTTCGGGCGAAGAGGCTGAAGCACCTCCCGGTGAAACGGCGTGAAGAGCCTCCGGGAAGACGGCCGAAGCACCTCAGGACAGACCTCCGGACCAGGACGTGGAAAACCTCCAGACCAGGATGAAGTAGCCCCTCCGGACCAGACCATGGTGAAACCTCCCGACCAGGACGTGAGAACCCCTCCAAAACAGGACAAAGAAAAATCCTCTGGTTCGTGGACCTCCAGGGCTGTGGCAGACAGGACTCTAGCTGGACTACAGACATCGACTGGAATTGGACTATGGCTGGACCCATGACTCAGGCTGACTGAGACCGGGACAGACAGGGGAACGGACAGGGAGACCGAGACAGACAGGGGAACGGACAGGGAGACCGAGACAGACAGGGGAACGGACAGGGAGACCGAGACTGACAGGGGAACGGACAGGGAGACCGAGACGGACTGACACAAAGAGCGAGGCCGAGACGGGGAAACAGGAACGCTGCGCGGACGGAACCGGACTTAAGGAACAGACAGGAACAGGCTTTAAAAAAACGCTGCACGAACAGACAGAAACAGATTTCAGGAATGCAGCGGACAAACTGAATCAGACTTCAAAAAACGCTGTGCGGCCGGAACCGGAATTCAAGGAGGGGAAACTACCAGACGGCGTACTAGACTCCAGGTAGTACTAAGGAAAAGGGAACTAGGCCAAGCAGAGAAACACGGACAGACAGACAGAGACACAGACAGGCAGAGGGACAATCTACAGTACTGAACTGATGAGAACGATAAAATGGAACTGAAGAACATGAACTGCAAGAAACAGAGCTAAAGGAAAAGAACTGAACTAAGGAGAAACTGCAGACAAACTGCAGACCGAAACTGGCAGACAGAGAATAAAGAGACTGAAGACAGACTGAAAAAAAAAACACGGGGAACATATAACGCACATGGACTGCAGTAACACACATTGACAAAAAAAATTCGCACCCACTGAGAAATACACACACACAGAAACTAGGGAATTCACACAGACTAAGAAACAGACTGAAAAATACACAGAAAGACAAATACACACAGAAATACACTCAGAGAAATAGGCTCAGAGAACCACACACAGAGAACCACACACAGAGAACGGCACACACAGAGAGAGACAGGGAGGAACGAATAAAACAAGCAGAACAAACAAACTAACATGGACAGACAGATCAGAACTAATGAACTTCACTGAAATCATTAGACACACGAAGGAAAAGACACAAGAGAAGAACCCGGACCCCACGAAGGCCCAGGTCCCCACATGGAACAGGACGCTAGAAACACGAGGCAGGAAACAGACGAGAGACAGAGACGCACCGGAAAAAACAACACGGGAGGAGAGCCCGGATTCAACATGGTCCGGGGCCCCACATGACATGGGAACGCCGGTAAAACAAGGCAGGAAACAGACAGGGGACAGAGATACACCGGGAGAACAAACCGGGGTGTGCACCCGACGGCTCCGGGACCTCCCGAACCAACCGGCACGGAGGAGACCGAACCGCCGGAGCTGAGGACAAGGGTAAGTCACAGAAAAGCCGGATATGGGGCAGGGAAGCGCGGAGCGACGGTACAGAGGAGAACTAAGGAAAGACAAACGAAACCAGGAATGAAAAACTAAAACACGGAGATACGAAAAGACTGGTCCCTTCAGTACCGGCTGAGTCCAGGTATGGCTGGTCCATTCTGTCACGATGGGGAAAAGAAAGGACTCAAATGCTCGGTACTAAGGGGGGAAAAAAAAATAACAAGTTTATTTAACAAAACCGAAAACAACACAACAAAAACCTAACACAAAAACTAAATCAGAAAACAGAGTCCAAAAAAAAAAAAAAACCATACAAAACCAGGGGTCAGAGTCCGTGGATGAATATGGATAAATGTCCGGGCTATGGAAAGGAGTGAGGAGAAATGGACCAGCGCTGCATGGCTGCAAACCTAATCCTTAAATAGGCCAATGGTAATTGGCTGCAGCCACGCAGCGCCAGCAGGTGAGTCTGATGAAGATAATGATTATAACAAAGGAGGAGCTGAGGGTCACACAGGCAGACCATGACCACAAGGGAGGAGCAAAGAGTCACACAGGCCCAGATCCTGACAGTTGTTGCATGTTTCGGTTTCAGTCCAGTCTGCTGCCACCACTGATGAAACAAACTACATTTCACCTAATCTCACAGGTACTGTTATCAAATATGACAAGAACAGAAAATGTTAAGTGTATAACAGAATTTATGCCAGCACTTTTTATACAAATACATTTATAGCTTTTTGACAGCATGAATGGTGACATCCACCTCACTTGTATGTATATTTTCCTGTTTCAATATCCATGAAGAACATGCTGTGAAAATAAATGATATAATTTAAAATAAATCAGGAAACCTCCAGAAGTGCCAAACTGATTTGAAGTTGTATCTTAAAAGTACAACAACAGATTTGTTTCAAGGCACAAATGATGACAATTCAACCCCATTGAATAAAATCTACACATAGCTTTACATCACAGAAGGAGGCAGTGGAGAGGTGAATACTGAGCATGAAGTCATTGAACTTGAATGTAAAAGGTCCAGTAGTGAGGAGGACATAGTACAACTTAATGACATATTTAAAGCTTTACCAAATGAGAAGTGTCCACAGAAGGTTCTAACCAAAGGGATTGCTGGAATTGGAAAAACTGTAGCTGTGCAGAAATTCACTTATGACTGGGCAGCAGGAGAAGCAAACCAAGATATTCAGTTCATATTTCCATTCACATTCAGAGACCTGAATCTAGAAGAAGGCATACTTTGGAGACTAGTGGATTTATTAGGAAACTATTTTAGGAAAGTTAAGGAGTTGGAAATTTCAGACTTGGAGAAATCCACTGTTTTGTTTATCTTTGACGGCTTAGATGAGAGCAAGTTCCATCTGGACTTTAACAATAGTGAAACATGCAAGGATGTTAAAGAGTGCATGAACATAAACATCCTGCGGACAACCTAATAGGAGGGAAACTTCTTCCCAAGGCTTCAGTCTGGATCACAAGTCAACCAGCTGCTGCTGGTAGGATAAACCTTAAGTTCAACAGGGTGACGGAGGTTCGAGGCTTCAGTGATGAGCAAAAGGCAAAGTATTTTCAAAAGAAAACCAAGGACGAGAAAATGGCCCAGAAGATCTTAGACCACCTCTTGTCAAGCCAATGAGGAGTCTGTACATCATGTGCCACATCCCACTTTTCTGTTGGATCTCAGCCATGGTTTGGAGACTCTCATCACAAAAAGTAAAAACCCTCTGCTGCCCAAGACCATCACTGAAATGTACACACACTTCCTGATCATCCTGATGAAATTGAAGCATGACAAGCATTATCAGAAAGGTGAACCAGACAAAGAGATGATCATGAAGTTAGGAAGGCTGGCATTTGAGCAACTACAGAAAGGAAACATAATCTTCTACGAGAAAGATCTGAAAGTTGTAAAATAGATGTGGAACAAGCTGCGGTTTGTTCAGGGGTTTGTACTCAGATCATAAGAAAAGAGTCTGGTCTTCACAAACGGAAGATTTACTCTTTTGTTCATTTGAGTGCTTCAGGAGTTTCTGCTGCTCTGTACATTTTAGAGACATTTATAGAAAAAGGACTAATTCTGTTTGTAGAGACACGAGGATGAGGACAGGATTCTACTCTATTGGAGAAGAAGAAATCATGAACTCTATATGAAAGCTGTGGATAAGGCCTTGTCCAGCAGTTATGGTCAGTGGACTTGTTTTTTGCGTTTTCTGTTTGGTCTTTCACAGGATAGAAATGAAGACCTTCTCCGGGAAGAGTTAGGATTTAGAGGAAGACCTCAGCTGCACAACCAGGAGGTAATCAGATACATTCACCTCAGGATCAAGAACCTGACTGACCCTGACAAGAGTACAAATCTATTCCACTGCCTAAATGAGCTGGGTGACCAGTCTCGGTACACCAAGTCCAAATGTACTTGCGTTCAGGACATGTTCGTAAAATCTTACTTGAACACTGGTCAGCTCTGGCCTTTGCGCTGCTCATTTCCAATGAAAACCTGGATGTGTTTGATCTGAAGACATTCCACAGATCAGATGATGTTCTTGAGAGGATGCTGCCAGTGCTCAAAGTATCAAAGACAGCCTTGTAAGTAAGGTCTAAGGTAAGTAAGGTAAGTAAGGTCAGGACAGAGTCTAGTTTCCAAAATCTGTAGTCCTTTTGTTTTCCTATTTAGGCTCTATAACTGTAAGCTCACTACCAGGTGCTGTGGATATATTTCATCAGTTCTGAGCCAGAAGTCTTCTGCTTTACTTGAGTTGGATCTGAGCACAAATGAACTACAAGACTCAGGAATAATTCTGCTCTGTGATGGCCTGAAAAGCCCCAAATGTAAACTCCAGAGACTCAGGTAATCAGGTGGTTTTCTGTATTTACTGATGAACACAACACGTGACTGATAAGAAGAGGTGAGAGACATTTAAACTGAGAGGTCTAATGAATGTAGGTCTACAGTGGAATTTCACAAGCACATAAACACAAAAAAGTTTAACCCTGACCTCAGACTATGAATTCCTCAGATTTTATTACTTTTTTTTTTTTTTTTAACATATCATCCCTCCCTAGTTTCATTTCATTTGACCTCCTGTGATAACAATAGCTTTATGTGCTTGTCCCACCATCATGTCCCAACTACTATGAACCAGTAGTCCAGTGTAAGAAAATTGAAGTAGTTGTATATCACCAAAAAGATGCCATGAAATTGTCTTAACATCTAAGAGAGCTGGATCTCAGCAGGAATAAATATAATGATACTGGACAGGAGCTGTCCTCAAAGTCTCTGGGGACACTGAAATGAGATTTTATGTCTCGGTCTGTGCCGGTGGGACTGCCGGCTCCTCCCTCTCCACATCATCACCTTCATCACTCATAATCTGACTCACCGGCGGAGTGTTGTGCGGGCTGCAGCACATCACCAGGGGGTGTAGGTCTAGTGTGTTGGTGTGTGTGTGTGTGTGTGTGTAGGTCTCATGTGTGTATTTCTCATGTGCATTTTTGCAGTCTAGGTGTGTTTAAGGTTCCTTGCATTTCTTCAGCCTCCATGTTCTGGACCTTTGGTTATTTTTGTCCTGTTGGTTCTTTGTTCATATGTTCACTCAGTCCCCCATCTTTTTTTCTCTGCCCTGTTCCCTATGGTCCTTTGTCTTTAAGTTTTGTCATTTGTTTCCTGTTCGTGAGGTTTCTATTTCATGTCACGTTATCTCTTATCCTATGGTGTGCTTCATGTTTTGGCTTCTTTTCTCCTGCGTTCTTTAAGTTCTCTGTTGTGGAGCCTTTGTCCTCTATCATTTCCCATGCCGTTTGCTCATGCCGTAAGCTTGTGTCGTTACCATCATGTCTTTAGCTTATGTCGTTAGCTCATGTCTTAGCTTGTGTCATTAGCTCATGTCAGAATCCCCAAAGTCTGGTTCCATCCGTCCCGCCAGTTTTTTCATGTCTGGCGGTTCTCATGGGGGCTCTGGACCTCGTGGGGGCACTTGTCCCTGTGGAAGGGTTGTTTCATCTTGGGGACATTAGGAGCCGTCCCTTGGGAGGGAGTCCTGTCACGGTCTGTCCTGTCACGGTCTCCCTCTCCACATCATCACCTTCATCACTTACTGTACAATCGACCCGCCTGCAGAGCGTTGCGTGGCTGCAGCACATCACCAGGGGTCTATTTAAGGCTTGGTGCTGCAGCCGCGCAACGCTGCTCCATTTCACTTCATTTCCACCCGTTCCATAACCCAGACATTTTCCCACTTGGGCTCTGGCTCAGATTTTGTTGATTCTATGTTTAAGTTGTGATTTATGTTAATAAATCCGCTTTTCTCCCTTCAGCACTGAGCATTTGAGTCCTCTATTTTCCACCACGTTAACATTTTAATGCTCTTTATTTATCCAAATGATTTATCAGTCGCAGACTTACCCGGTGTCATTGTGTCTGCAGGTTATATCACTGCAGTTTCACTGAAGCTGGCTGTCAAAGTTTGGCCAATGCTCTAGAGTCAAACCCATTTCACCTGAAAGACTTAGATCTGAGCTTCAACAGCATTGGAGACGAGGCTGTGTGGTTCATCTCTGCAGCTTCCTGACGCATCCTGACTGTCAGCTGCAGAGACTCAGGTACACTTAACAAAGGCAAGACTTTAAGAATCACTAAATATTCAGTATTTAAAGTTAAACAGAGACAAAGACAAACCCCATCTCCATCATCTTGGTCAATATATAATTGAAGGATTTTTGAAGTCCATGGGATATATCTTGTGCATACTGTATATTTATTAAAAGTAAAAACACAAAAAAAAAAACAAACGGTTTTTTTATGTTGATTATGATCATGTCTCTAAAAATTCCATAATTATTTAATTATGAAAACAATCACTTATTAATAAATGATTAATAAATGACTAGATATATTAAAATGTCAGTGAACCGGCTGAATTTAATACCACCTTATAATTAGCTAAACAATAATAAAATAAGCTTATTCAAAAATTGTTTTGATTGATTGTTTTTATGAAGTTGAGATAATCACACAGATATTTCTTTTTTGGCAGTATATTAAATTTTATATGGAAAATAACAAATTGTATCTGTGTCTGAGAAATCACTTTCAACTAAGATACCCATTACAAAAACACCTCTCAAGGAAGTGTGTTAATTCCAAATCACATGACCTGTTCCACATGATGTCATTTCCTTCTGAAGAAAACACTGGCAAGACTTCAATATGTTCTTTCTTCTCCTTTTCTTAGTTATTTAATAGAAAGTAGTGTGTGAATCAAGTGTGTATTTATTGCTGTTTTATTTCAACAGTCTTATGACAATATTTCTATAAATAACGTTTCATTTCAATTTTACTCAATTGTATATATGATATTTAAAAGAATCTGTAAAAATGCGATGTGGTGTTATGGTTATGTTGATTTTAGGGCCTGAAAACAGCAAAAATGTCAACTATACTTGTCAACTATGTTACCCTGTAAAGGGAACTCAAAAGTCTCTCAATTATATTGACCCATCTACTGATCTTTACTCTTGGATGTCTTCCCCTTACTTCAATTTGTGACTCTGAGCCATTTTACCTTTAATTAAAGGTTCCATCTTTGACAGATTGCCCAAGTGATGGCATCATTGAATTTGTTTCACACTTTAATTCCAGTTCAAGAACTGTCAGACTGTCCAATGAGTTGATGTAGGAAGATGGACATTATGATTATGGCACATCACCTCCGAAATTCTATGAAACATGCACCTTGGTCCTCTGTGTTAATGTATGTTCCATCTGATAGAACAAAATGCCTCAAACATTTAGTGTTTATTTGCTTTATTCCAAAGGCTTTTTTAAAGCTACAGAAGGACGGTGCAGCAGCTCTGGCCTTAACACTGGCATCAACACCTCCCAACTGGTGGAGTTGAATCTGGGAGGAAAATGGAAGCTGGGTGATGATAGACTGATGGAGATCTGTGCTCTGCTGAAGAATCGAAACTGCAAACTGGAGGAACTGGGTTGAGATGGTCATCAGATTTACAACTCCAATTATTAAAAGTTGGGCCTGATTTTTAAAATGTAAATTAATAACTGCAGTTGTTTACCAATCTCATAAACAATTATTTATTCACAATAGGACATACAAATGTGTTAAAAGTTTAAACCAAGGAGATAAACACATTTTAAGAATAAATAAGATATTGAGAGTTTGATGGCATCACCTGATCTCCGTAAAGTGTTTCCAGGTCCATGTTTCCACTGTGGATCGTCTCCTCTTCTTTAATATCAGTGTGTAAACATCTGGACCTGAGGAGACCAGATGATGGACTTAGAGGAATGTTGTCCCGGTCTGGTCTGATGTAGATACTAGAGGATCCACAGTCCTGGACTTGGTGAAAGGTTTGGACTTCATCAGGCCAGTTCAGGACCAGCACTCTTCTACTATGAAGCCATGCTGTTGGAATAAAAGCAGTGTGTGGTTGAACATGGTCTGGAGGAAATATTACAGGTGTTCTCTGTAAAAGTCGTGGTCTTGATGGAGCATATGTTGATCTAAACCCTGTAGATTCCTTTCACATCAATGGTTCTTTCCAGATGTTCAAGCTGCTCATCCCATAGACACTAATGCAACCCCATACCATCATAGATGCAGGCTTTGGACCTTAATGCTAACAACAGCCAGATAATCCCTGTCCTCTTTAGGAGGATAGTGTCAAACACCATCTTGCATTTGATTTGTCTGACCTCAGATCAGTTTATACTTTACCTCAGTCATTTTAATGCTTCGGGTCCAGAGAAGATGGCGCCATTTTCTGGGTCATGAGATGCTGCTTCTCAACATACTCTTTGTTTTTTTGTAATACCCAATTGTCATGACTACTAGAGGTATCTTTACGTGATTTACAGATTGAACCCCTGATTTATGTCCTACTGGTTCTGTAATGCAGCCTCTGTAGCCTGAGAAGAATGGCTTTGTCCTCAGATGGAGTATTGTAATATATGTAACACTCATTCATTTTCTGAACCAGTTTATCCTCAAGAGGGTCCCAGGGGGTGGAGCTATCAAAGCTGGCCAATGAACAAAGGCAGAGGTACACCCCTGGATGTGTCCACCAGCTCAGAGACTGACAGATAGAGATGCCCAACCATTCACTGTCAAATCCTATGTGCAATTAACCTATTAAGGGCATGTCTTTGGGCAGTGGGAGGAGGTTGGTTGCCTAGAGTTATACCAGCTCAGCAAACCTTTGCCAGAAACTGGTGTGTTCAGGTTTTTTTTTTGTTTTTAATCAAATTTTTACTTCTGCGAATACAAGTGTGAATCACGATTACGCTCAACAAAATCTGTGACGCCGTCTGCAGTCTCTGTGACGTGTATAAATCATCAGACTCTCTGGTCTCAGCTGGTGTTGTTCTGTATGCAGATTATACCTGTGATAACGTTAGTACAAACACAGAATCCAAATGCAGAACTCCGACAACAAAAGTTAGTTCCAAAAGGTTTATTGTTCACAACACACAGGTGAAAAAATATAATAAGTGACAGAATCTTGAGGATAATGGTTGGGGATTTTCTCCTCAGATTCGTCCTCCGGATCGAGGGCAGCAGCCCGTCTCCCCGAGCGGTGTTTTGGAGTCTTTTCCCCCGACTGGGGAAAAGCAAAGGGAGGGTCATGGACGGAAACAGGTCATACACAGGCAGGCTAACAATCGAGCACAGGACATAAGGACTATGCAAACTCACGTACCGTAGTCAGGGCGAGAAGGTCAAAACCAGATCAGATGAGGCAGACAAAACCGACAGGGATCAGGCAGAAGACGAGAAACCGAGGAATCCAAAACAGTCAAAAAACAGGCAAGCAAGACGAACAAACGATGTCAAGTACCTGGTCTGAACTACTGGAGTTACAAACTGCGACTGACAAGGGGAAAAGACAGGGGTTAAAATACACAAAAGGGAGGGAAGACAACTAGACACAGGGTGAAGCAAATCATGGGCGGAGACAGGTAATCAGACAGAGGTCAGGATGAGCGGGGGAACGGAAGTAAAGACGACCGACAAGGACACATGAGGAAAACTTAACAAAATACAACAGGAAGTGACACACAAAACATAAAAGACAGACAAAAACCAGACTATGTCTGGCAGCAGGTATGACAGTAACCCCCCTCCTAGGGGACGCACCAGACCGACCAGGGACATCAGGATGACTGCGATGGAACTGTCGGATCAGGTCAGGGTCCAGACTACGGGAACGCAGGCACCCAGGAACGCTCCTCAGGGACCATAACCCTCTCCAATCCACAAGGTATTGGAAACCTCTTCCCCGCGACGAGCTGCCATCAACCGCCGGACCGTGTAAGATGGATCCCCGTCAATCATCCGTGGAGGAGGTGGGGGTTGGGTGGGCGGAACCAGATGGCTTTCTTTTCAACCGGTTTGATTTGACTGACGTGAAACGTGGGATGAATCCTCATAGATCTTGGTAACTTCAAACGTACAGAAACAGGATTAATATTTTTGAGATAGGAAATGGGCCTACGAACCTGGGTGCCAACTTGCGACTCTCGATCCGCAGAGGAAGATGCTTAGGCCGACAGCCAAACCCTCTGGTCCGGATGGTAAACGGGAGCGGGGCTTCTCCGGAGTCACCGGGGTCTTGTAACGGCCCGACGCCTTCAGCAGGGCGTGTCTAGCTCGAGTCCAGGTCCTCTTGCATCTATGGATGAGAGCCAAGGCCGAAGGCACGCCCACCTCCTTCTCCAGCGAGGGAAACAATGGCGGCTGGTAACCATACACCACATGAAAGGGTGATAAACCTGAAGATGCACTGGCAAGAATTGTGGGCGAACTCCACCCATAACAACTGGCGGCTCCATGAGGCGGGGTTCTGGGAGGCCAGCACACGGAGTCCTACCTCCAGGACCTGATTAAGTCTCCTCCGTTTGGCCGTTGGTCTGAGGGTGGAAACTGAAGACAGACTGACAGAAGCACCACAAGAGAACAAAAAGCCTTCCAAAAACTGGCAGTAAACTGGGGCCCCCTATCGGAGACCACGTCTCTGGGGAACCATGCAGGCGGAAAACATGGTTTAACAGCGCCTCCGCTGTTTCCTTAGCCGAGGCAGTTTAGGTAGGGGAATAAAATGCACCATTTTAGAGGAACCTATCCACCACCGTAAGTACAACCGTGTTACCATTAGATGAAGGTAAACCAGTCACAAAGTCCAAGGCGATGTCTACCAGGGCCTCTTGGGGACAGGCAACGGACGCAACTCCCCATCTGAGCCTTATTAGAGACCTTGCTGACCACACACACAGGGCAGGCAGCCACATATTCAGCGACGTCCTTTTCCATCGCTGTCCACCAGAACGCTGTTTCAGCACAAACAGAGTCCTCTTCACTCCAGGATGGCACGCCATCTTAGAAGCATGGCCCCACTGGATCACCTGAGAACGGAGGAACAAAAAGGCGGTCTGGGCGGACGCCATCCGGAATTTCACAATCATTAAGGGCCTCCAAAACCAACTTATCCACACTCTACTGAAAGCCCCCACCATACAGGAACTGGGCAGAATAGTCTCAGGTTCAGAGAAACGTGTCAGGGGAAAACACTCTGGAGAGAGCATCAGGCTTCCCATTCTTAGAGCCCGGACGGTAGGAAAGAGTGAAATTAAAGCGAGTGAAAACCAGAGCCCACCTGGCCTGACGAGAGTTAAGGCGCTTCGCTGAGCGCAGGTACTCCAGTTTTTATGGTCCGTCCAGATGAGAAATGGCACGTCCGTCCCCTCCAACCAATGGCGCCACTCCTCCAACGCCACTTTAATGGCCAGCAACTCACGGTTTCCAATATCATAGTTCCATTCAGCAGGCGACAGTCTCTTAGACAGAAAGGCACAAGGGTGTAGCCTGTTGTCAGAAGGAGAGCGTTGCGATATCACCGCCCCCACACCCAAGTCGGAGGCGTCGACTTCCACCACAAACTGTAGAGTCGGGTCGGGGACGGACAGGATGGGAGCCGAGGAGAACGCCCCCTTAAGGCGGTTGAAGGCCTTATCTGCTTCAGTATTCCACCTGAACACAGACTTAGAAGAAGTGAGAGCATGCAGGGGGGCAGCCAGGCTGCTAAACCCCCGGATAAACTTCCTGTAGAAGTTAGCAAATCCTAGAAATCTTTGAACGTCCTTCCGGGACGTTGGAGTTGGCCACTCCCTGACAGCACTAACCTTTTCAGGATCCATCTGAACGCTTCCTTCAGAAATGATGAAGCCCAAAATGACACCGAAGGCTGATGGAATTCGCATTTCTCTGCCTTGACGAACAGTTGGTTAGTGAGGAGCCTTTGGAGCACCTGTCGCACATGCTGAATGTGCGTTTCCTCGTCTGGGGAAAAAATCAAAATGTCGTCCAAATAGACAAACACAAAAACATTCAACATGTCTCTGAGCACATCATTGACAAGGGCCTGGAAGACAGCAGGGGCGTTGGTCAGACCAAAAGGCATCACCAGGTATTCGTAGTGGCCACTAGGGGTGTTAAAAGCTGTCTTCCATTCATCACCTTCCCTGATTCTGACTAAATGGTAGGCGTTACGGAGGTCTAACTTGGAAAAGATCTTAGCACCATGCAATAGTTCGAAGGCTGAGGACATTAGTGGCAAAGGGTATCTGTTGCGGACTGTAATATCATTGAGCCCCCAGTAGTCAATGCATGGCCTAAGTGACTTGTCCTTTTTATCCACAAAGAAAAAACCTGCTCCTGCAGGCGACGAAGAGGGCCTAATTAACCCTGCAGCCAGGGACTCGTCAATGTACTTTTTCATGGCTAAGTTTTCTGGTCCAGACAGAGAATATAACCTCCCTTTAGGAGGAGACGTACCAGGACGTAAATCTATGCAGCAGTCATAAGGACGATGAGGAGGCAGAGCCGTAGCTTTAGACTTACTGAAAACCTCCTTTAAGTCCGTGGTAACACGACGGAACCTTCTCTAGCGCAGGAAAATCCTTATTTTCCTCCAAGGAACACTAACTGGAGCTACAGAAATCTGTGATGATTTGGGAGGACTAACAGGCAATTCAACAAACTTGCAACGAGTCTCACAATCTTTACTCCACGAAATAACCTCCCCTGTGCCCCAATCAATAAATGGTTCGTGAGTCTGTAACCAAGGGTAACCCAAATTAATGGCTGAGAGTCAGAATTATAAACATGAAAGCTAATGCTTCAGAGTGCCCATCCAGGAACTGCACAGCAACAGGTTCAGTGCAATGAGTAATGCGGCAGATCACGTGATCGCCAGGGCTCGAGCTTCCAGCGGGCGCTGAATCGGAGTTGTGATGAGTCCCAGTTAATAACCAGGTTCTGGTCCATAAGGTTAGCGTCGGACCCCGGAATCGATCAGGACGGGGTGCTGGAGAGACAGAGAGTTAGAACACAGAGAGGACCACAGGAAAACGGGCGAGTGACAGTGGATAAACACACAGTTCTGCTCAACAGCGACCCTCCCCTGTCTTGGCATCAGGTCTAAGAGTACAGTTACTGACTCTGTGTCCACTTTGGCCGCAGTATAGGCAAAGACCTCAGTCATGCGTCGGCGATGTTCTTCTGCTGATATATGAGTCCGTCCCCACTGCATAGGTTCCTCCCGGTTACCCACAGTCTCTGTCACCGGAAGGCGTAGCGTCTCACGACCAGGTCCCCTACTGGACGGAGAGTTGACCTCTGGTTCCATTGATTGCCAAACAGACTCCTGGTCAGCAACCCGGATGGCCTCGGTTATGACGTCGTCTAGGGAGTGAAGTTGTTGACGGAGCGCCATCTCACGGCCAACAGAGCGATTAAGGCGGATAAAAATGCAGTAATCAGGGCCTGGTTATTCCACCCTGATTCTACTGCTAACGAACGAAAAGCGCTCACATACTGCCTGATAGACTTTTCTCCCTGTCTGAGCCTCAAAATCTGGTGACCAGCGAACTGGCTCCGAACCGGGTGATCGTATACCCTCTTAAGTTCGGATACCAGTGCCGAAAAGACTGAACAGCAGGTGAACCTTGTTTCAAACAGAGCATTGAAGTAACTGAGAGGAGGACCCTCCAGCAGGCTAGCCACATAGGCAATTCTTACAGAGTCTTTAGCAAAACGAATAGCTGAGAATCAAAAATTAACTGAAGCTGTTTAAAAAGTCTCGACAGGTGTCGGGGTTACCAGAATACTTAGATGGCGCCGGAATGTCCGGCTCAGCCGAGTCTCGAACATGCGGGCTGGCGGCCTGACTCTCGCCTGACACAGCTGCAACCACAGCCTGGGTACGGGTGAGCTGGGAAACCTGTGTGGCTAACTGTGTCATCCTATCCACCAAGGAGTGTAGCGCCTTCTCATGTCCCCCAGCCTGTGCCCCTGGGACTGAATAGCCTCCTTGACCTGTGTGAGTTCTGCTGGATTCATATTTTGGCCAGTTTGTACTGTGATAACGTAGTACAAACACAGGAATCCAAATGCAGAACTCCGACAACAAAAGTTAGTTCCAAAAGGTTTATTGTTCACACACAGGTGAAAAAATATAATGAGTGACAGAATCTTGAGGATAATGGTTGGGGATTTTCTCCTCAGATTCATCCTCCGGATCGAGGGCAGCAGCCCGTCTCCCCGAGCGGTGTTTGGAGGTCTTTTCCCCGACTGGGGAAAAGCAAAGGGAGGTCAGGGACGGAAACAGGTCATACACAGGCAGGCTAACAATCGAGCAACAGGACATAAGGACTAGGCAAACTCACATACCGGTAGTTAGTCAGGGCGAGAAGGTCAAAACCAGATCAGATGAGGCAGACAAAAACCGACAGGGATCAGCAGAAGACGAGAAACCGAGGAATTCCAAAACAGGTCAAAAAACAGGCAAGCAAACGAGGTCAAGTACGCTGGTCTGAACTACTGGAGTTACAAACTGTGGCGACTGACAAGGGGAAAAGACAGGGTTTAAATACACAAAAGGGAGGGAAGACAACTAGACACAGGGAAGCAAATCAGGGCGGAGACAGGTAATCAGGACAGAGGTCAGGATGAGCGGGGAACAGGAAGTAAAGACGACAGACAAGACACATGAGGGAAAACTTAACAAAATAAAACAGGAAGTGACACACACAAAACATAAAAGACAGACAAAACCAGACTATTGTCTGCAGCAGGTATGACAATACCGCTGTGGTTTTACGGAGGTTGGGTGTAAAAGTCTGGCCGATGCTCTGTACTCAAAACCGTCTCCCTTGAAATATCTGGACTTGAGCTTCAACAGCATCGGAGAGGAGGCAGTGGTTCATCTCTGCAGCTTCTGAAGCATCCTGACGTCAGCTGCAGAAACTCAGGTAAACTTAAGTAAAGGTAAGAGTCACTAACTATTCAGGATTTATACAAGATATTTGTAATATTTCTACCATAACATTGTGGAAAATATACTAAAATTATCAGCATTCGAATAGTTTTGACATTATGCGAGATATGTCCAGAGGTGGCAAAAGTACTCACATTCTGTACTTAGTAGATGTACAGCTACTTGTGTGAAAAAATATCTCGCAAAAGTAGAAGTACTGATTCAACTCTTTTACTTAAGTAAAAGTAAAAAAGTACAACTTCTCAATTGTAATATGGTACCAAAGTTAAAAGTAAAACTGCATTTTTTTGCCATGAACAAAACAATACTTTTAAACCAGGATAATAGAAATTTCCATTTTCTAATTCCACAATGAATGGTACTGATCAGAGTCCCACAAAGGCAGGTAACCTGCAAAAACATGCAGGAACAGGTTAAAAAAAAATAAATAAATTATAAGAATTTTCACTTAAACGGGCACAGATAAAATTTAAGGAAATGTGGGTGGGTGCAAGAAAGTGAAAACATAAATCAAGAAGAGTCATGGATGAAAATAATTTGCAGGACATTTAATGATGATAATCATCTAATTTGACCATGGTTGATCCACAGCTGGTTTATTTTTATTTTGAAGTGAGCTTCACTTCTGTTTATATCTGGCTAAAGACATCAGGGAGCACCACATACTAGAGATTTATTGATGGCCTGTGTTTTAGCCAAAAATAAAGCCTTTAAAGGTGAGTTACAGTATGTACAATGCATTTAATCACAGGTGAGGTTGCGGTACTCAGTTTTGCGGGTATATGTGGAAAAGTTTGGAAAAAGTGGACCCGTGCAGGACTCTAGTACGGACCCTGGTCACAGCCTGTGCTCCCTTCTCTTCTCCACACTGATTTTCCCTCTGAAGCAATGTATTTTACGTAGTGTCACATCCGTTTAGTTTGAAAAAGTAACAAGCCTATTCTGAGAATGTAAGGAGTATAAAGTACAGATATTTAAGCAAAAATGTAGGGAGTAAAAGTAAAAAGTTTCCAGAAAAATAAATACTCAAGTACAGATACCTAAAAAATCTACTCAAGTACAGTAATGAAGTATTCATACTTCATTATTTACCATCTCTAGATATGTCAATATATTGTCACACACGGTCACAGTCTTCACAGTCTTCTGCACCAAAGAACAGAAGTGAGTGGTGAGTAAGAATGTGTGAGTAAATGAATAAAGGATCACTAATGTAAAGCACTTTGGGTGCCTTGAAAAGTGCTATAGAAATCCAATCTATCATTATTATCATTGTTATTGTTATTATTGTTATTATTATTATTATTATTATTATTATTATTTATTAGTTTTTTTTATGTTTCCTGTTGGATATGTTTGTCAGTGAGGAAAGGATTGACGTTTAATGAGTTAGTGATGGTGATAGTGATGAATTTGCTATTTGAGAAGGTACTATTTTGTTCATCTGTTCTGGTCTTTTTGGGCAGTTGAAAACATATATTAGACGTTTATTAAGTGTAAAAACTTGAACAAATTAAAGAGTTGAGTTCTAGATTGTATAATGAGATGTATACCTCCATCCATTCACTTCGTATTATGCATGAGTGAAAATGTGATAATGTCATTAAATGCCATAAGGACAATTATTTAAACAATCTAATCATTCAAGGCTAAGACATGCTGCTGTGTGAATGGGTCATCCACACAATTGTACATAAACATCACAGGAACAGGAAGGAGATGTGGACTGTCCCAGCGATGAACACATAACTGTTTCATTCTAGTCGAAGAATAAACGTAAGAAAGTGGAAATGTTCAGAACAGGTCCACTATAACGTCTGTGAGGTTTACATGTGAATGCTGATGTAAATGACAGCTGTTTCATCAGAAATCACAAGGTTACAAATGTTTTTTCTTTACAGTCTTGATAAATGTTGGGTCTCAGAAATCAGCTGCTCTGAACTGGTTTCCAGTCTGAGGTTAAACCCCGCCCACCTCAGAGAACTGGATCAGGGCTTAAATGCCCTCCAGGACCGAGGCGTTGAAGTCCTGTCTGAGTTTTTGGCAGAGCCACTCTGTCAGCTGAACACGCTGAGGTGAGTGTTGTTATGCTGAATGTGTTTTGTAGATGAATCTGGCCCAGAATCTGGTCAGAGGTCTGTGTTTGACTGTCTCCTTCCAGACTAAACTGCTGTGACATCACAGCAGTTGCTGCCGTTCTTTGTCTTCAGCCCTCTGGTGTTCATCGTCTTCTTTGAAAGAACTGGACTTGAGTTGGAATCTTCCGACAAATGAGAAAATAAAGCTGCTCTCTGATTGGCAGAGGAGACCTGAATGCACACTGAAATACTGAGGTGCAAATCAGCGTTTTCGTTTTTTTTTTTAACTAATTAATACAACTAATCTCCATCTACATTAAAGAGAATTTAATCCAACTTCATCCAGATATTGAAGCCGCATGACATATATGATGTTCAGAGATTGTGGAAACAAAGACTCAGTTAAACATTTTCTGAACCTGCTAAAATTATCCATAATGTCCTTATTCAACATGAGTGTGCAGACATCATGTCAAAGTGCAGAGGAATCTCCTTCCTGTCTGTCTGACTATATAAAGGGAAACCTCAGCAGATGAACTCAGATCAGATCAGTAGGTGTTTAACCTCTGGAGTTTCCTCCTCAGGAAAACGCAACAGTAAAAAACAGTAAAAATCTAACAAATAGAATTTAGAAGGAATTACCCTCAGAACACAGGTATTCAACAGTTATAAAAGCAGAAACAAACAATAGCAGACAATTCAACAAAACCATTCAAACTAATCAAAATATGAAGCATTTGAAACAAGATTAGTAATTATTAAACAGTAGTGAAATTAAAGATGAATTGCCTTTTCAGCTGATGTTCCATATTGCAGCTGCTGACTGAGTTCAACTACATCCCTGGGGGAGTGGCCACTGTCTCAGTTGTAGCTGCCTGGGGCTGCATGTTTTAGATGTTTCCCTCTTCCATTGCACCTGACGGTCATTGTCAGGCTTCTGCGGAGCTTGGTGATAGGCTTATCATTTGAATCAGGTGTGTTGGAAGAGGGATACATCTAAAACATGCAGGATCATGGTCTCGAGGACCAGGATTGGACACCCCTGGACTACTAGTTGGACCCTCTCATGTGCCCCCACCCTACTCCATCTTCACACACTGGTACTACAGCTGCAAATGGATGTCCGTCAGTCCTGGTACGTCCTGTCCGTCCATGGGAGTGGATCTCCCCTTCACTGTGGTTCTCCCCAAGGTTTCTGTTTTCCCACTGGGTTTTTGGAGTTTTTCCTTGCTGAGAAGGAGGGTCTAAGGACAGGGGATGCCCGGACATTAATCGATTTTCTTCATCTACTGTTTATTTGACCAGTTGTTTGTTTTCATATTCAGTTAATTCTGTAAAGCTCTGTGAGGCAACCTTGTTGTAATATAGGGCTCTATAAATAAAACTGAATTGAATTTTCCAGGATCAGTAAAAGCACAATGAAAGCAGAATGACATCATTTATGTGTGTTCTATGGGGCCTGTATTAAAAGGGAGTAGCGAGGTGCCATTTGGAGGTTAATAATCAGTGAGTCCTTAATAAATATCTAAAATCCAATGTTTGTCACTCCTCAGACAAAGAGAAAACCCTCAAATTTTGGCAAACAATTCACAATGATGAGTGATTGTCACCAGTAATAAGTTTTAGAGCTGAGTGATTAGCACGTCCAGTTCATCAGAAGTATGTCTGTGTAAAACATCACCACAATCTAAACTTGCCTCAGCAAGCATCTTCCCACAACACAGTGGAAAGGGTTTGTTCTTTGATTCAGATTCATCTATTCAACATCTTAATCAGACCAACCCATCCTATAATATGAACATATTTTATGTTTCCATTTGTAAAAGTCTGTCATGACAAAGTAAATACAAGTTTTATCAAGAGTTTTTTATAAAAAAAATAATCAGACTTTATTTGTGCTACACAGTTAAAATCCTGAGTCATGTTTTTCACAGAAACATTGAGCAGCAACAATAAAATATTGTAATATTAATTTTAATTAATTATTATTATTAATTAATTATTAATTAAATTTAATTAATTTTAATCTGACAGAAAAGAATCGTAATTTGATTTTATCACAACATCCATAAAATCCACCCAGCTCAGTTTCGTCACATGACAAGATGATCATGGACTGAAGTTGATTTTATTCTATAACACTGGGTTTTTATTGGTTAAAATTAATCAGTAATGATCTATGTAATTCTTTATGCTACCAGCAGATGTCACTAAGTGAACCCTAAAGCTGTCACAGGTCTAAGCCGGCCATGTCCACCTTCACTTTGACAAACAATGTGTCGTCTTTAAGGTACCACAGCGTTTGGAGGCGATTCCAGTTCAACTCAGGAGGATGAAGCAGGAGAATCCCACAGCGACGTTGCTGATGGACTCCGACGGGGGTCGATGGAAGCTTTTGGAGGCGGGGTCGGGTCTGAAGCTGAGGGTCCGGTGGTTCCCTGATCCACTCTGATCCATAACAGACAGAGACACATACTGTCTGAAAGGCCACGGTAGCAGAGCGTCAAAGTCTCCCAGCATCAGGACGACGTACAGGGACAGGTGAGTCCCTCGGCCGTCCACGTCTCCGTTCAGGTATGCTTTCACCGCCATTTTGTAGCCACAACGTCCAGTGTAGAACGGCATACTGGTGATGCATGGGCTCTGACCTTTGACCTCTGCGTCGCTCTTTTTCCTGAAGTCCTGGATCTTCCAGATGAGTTTGCCGTTGTAGGACGTGGCTCCAAGTTCCTGCAGGCGTTGCTTGTTGTGGCCGAGCTGAGCAACATGAAGCTCCAGGAGGCCAGAGTGACGCTTCAGGTTCTCCTCCATGTATCCTGGAGCAAGAAAAGGAAGTGATCTGGTTTAGTTCACATGTTCTGCTCTCCTTAAGGCGGCCATACCCTGTGCGATTATTTCGATCGTTGCACGCAGCTCCATCTCAAACTGTGCGAATCAGTCGTACAGTCAGACTCACGATTCCTGTTCTCACACTGCACGGACTGACGCTCGTATGCAACCTGACTGCTCACCACTGTAGGACCATACACCACAGGACGCACGACACGTTTGAGTTTTGTATCCGGAAATACAACGTTAAAATACCAAGGAATCCGTAAAAGTGCATAGACGATTGTGTATTGGCCTGAGTCATGAAATGGTAGTGCTAAACAAAAAACAACGAGCTGCTTTGGTAATATGTGCCATTATCTGCGGGGAATCAGAAAAGAAGAAAAGACAACGATGTGTTTGGTGCAGGCATTGGTTGGCCAGACGTGGACAGTATGGGCTGTCAATCCTACAGCAGGAACTAGAGGTAAGCTGCAACAGCTACTGCACTAGGACAACAGCCAGCCATCTGTTAGCTTGTACGCGTCTGTGTTTGCGCATGCACAGTGTGAGAATTTGAGGCACCTCGGTTCGTGGCACTGCTTTGACAGTACGATACACTCACGAGGAGCGAGCAGGATTTCAAACAGCTCTGTTTCCTTGCGAACACACGATTGCTGGTCGTGAGGTGGTCGTGAGGTGCTAATCGCTTCTCTTTACCCCATGTACACTGCCCGAAGCACGACACACGATTAGAGGCACATCGGGCCCGATCCCAGAAAGAGTCGCACGAGTGAGAAATCGTCTCTAAACTCGCACAGTGTAAGGCCGCCTTTAGTGGAGCTTCTGTTGTTGGGATAGGCTGATTGAAAACCTCAGTCACCTGCTGTTCTACCTCAATTTCCAGAAGATGTTTTCAACAGGAGCAGAACCAAGTACCTCCAGACACATCTCAGATAACTTACTGTGTAGAAATGATAGTGACTTGTTTCATTTTCAAGTCTTTCAGTGTAGTTGAAGTTCATTTTGTGAATGCATAAGTAGTGGTTTTTACTAGGGATGCACCGATATGAAAATTCTGGCCGATATTAATATTGCTGTTATGGTCGATAACCGATACTTACCGATATCGATATCTGTTTAAAAAAAAAACTAAGATGATCAAACTGTCTAAATACTGAAATCATGCAAACTGAATTTTTGAATATATTTAATTTCAAAACTTGTTTTACTTTCAAATAAGGAGGATACAGGGCCACCATAAAACAAAAGTAACAAACATTGTTACTTTATTGTAACTTTTGCAACTTGCAGCAAGTGTGTAACAAATAAATACAGCTTAACTTCCTCAACCCCCAAAAGGTTATGTGAGAAACTTTTGATCATAATCATAATAATCAGAAATCATAATAAAATAATTACTAAGTTAACTTATAAAACATGCCAGTGTCCCTGGCAACAATGCAATAATTAAATTGAAAACATGTTAAACTCCAGTCAACTTCATTTAAACCTGTGAAAAAGTTTGAAGGAAAAATATCAAAACATGGCCTGACTGCCAGCGCACATCGCATTGCAATCCTCAAGTAAACATTAGAGTAAACTGAAATAATGTTTTCATCAGGCAAACAAAAAAATCACTATATAGTGCAAATCAGTTTAAATCAATTCCCATCTATAACATTTATAAATCAAAATATTAGAAAAGTGACATAACTATAACCGAAAAGGCATGGTAGTCTCTGTACATGTCATAACTTAAAGTAGCCACAATGTACTCAAAGTAAATGTCCCACATTTAAACTGTGTTTCCACCTATCACTGTAGGTTGTAGCCAAGGCCTACTTCATCAGCAAAGGCAAGTTTTTTTTGACAAAGAGAAGCATTTCTGCTTTCTCACACTGGATCCTGTTTCTCTTATCATCAACAATATGTGACGCAGCAGAGAAGAGACGTTCACTGTCCACACTTGTACATGGTGCCGAAAGGTACTTGCGTGCTGCTCTGGCCAGGGCGGGAAAGCGAGACATGTTGTTTTTCCAATACTGCAGAGGACAGGCCTTTAGATTACACCTTGGCTGGGCTGACTAACGGTGTGCCCAAATTAAATGTCCCCAAATTAGTGTCCCCAAATTAAAAATAAAAAAAGGCCAGAGCAGAGTGTAAACGAAAGTATTGACTCACTCGCCCCTGCTTTTTTCCTCCCGTAAAACACATCGGTTATAATATACAAGGCTTGTTCATAACGACAGAGAAACATTGACAACAACACATATGTACCGAACAGGAAAGCACAAGTATTCATGCTTCCCGCAGAAGTCATATTTTGTGATAACGTTAGCACAAACACAGAATCCAAATGCAGAACTCCGACAACAAAAGTTAGTTCCAAAAGGTTTATTGTTCACACACAGGTGAAAAAATATAATGAGTGACAGAATCTTGAGGATAATGGTTGGGGATTTTCTCCTCAGATTCGTCCTCCGGATCGAGGGCAGCAGCCCGTCTCCCCGAGCGGTGTTAGGAGTCTTTTCCCCGACTGGGGAAAAGCAAAGGGAGGTCAGGGACGGAAACAGGTCATACACAGGCAGGCTAACAATCGAGCAACAGGACATAAGACTAGGCAAACTCACATACCGGTAGTTAGTCAGGGCGAGAAGGTCAAACCAGATCAGATGAGGCAGACAAAAACCGACAGGGATCAGGCAGAAGACGAGAAACCGAGGAATCCAAAACAGGTCAAAAACAGGCAAGCAAACGAGGTCAAGTACGCTGGTCTGAACTACTGGAGTTACAAACTGGCGACTGACAAGGGGAAAAGACAGGGTTTAAATACACAAAAGGGAGGGAAGACAACTAGACACAGGTGAAGCAAATTAGGGCGGAGACAGGTAATCAGGACAGAGGTCAGGATGAGCGGGGAACAGGAAGTAAAGACGACAGACAAGACACATGAGGGAAAACTTAACAAAATAAACAGGAAGTGACACACAAAACATAAAGACAGACAAGACCAGACTATTGTCTGGCAGCAGGTATGACATATTTGCGCCGTTTGATTGGTCTAAATCACCCGTTTCGGCCAATGAGAGGTGATGAGAGCTTGGAGATTGACTCGTACGTTGTACGCCAAAGGTTTTCTCTCAACAACCATGCCTCGTGGGCGACCTATAAGTTCAGGCCGCTCACATAACAAACGCAGTGAAACATATGACATATGAATTATCTGCCTGCATGCAGTCCTGTGATTTTGGAATTAAAATCAGCTGGCCATATGCTGATCAATACTTCTGGAAATTAGACTTGTGGAATCCATGCCTTCATACTCTTGAATATATCTGAAATAGTCTGAGAAAACAGGAATTACTGTTGAAAAATCTAATCCCGCACCCACCCCCTCCGCCGATTCCAGCATCTGATGTGCCCAAATTAAGGTAATCTAAAGCCCTGGAGGACTCTCATTTCTGGGAGTGGGAGGCTCACTCAGATAGCCATGCACCTACAAGAATGAAAACAATTGTATAATTATGTATGTCTGAGAAATTACCAGCAATCTGGACATTACAACATGATCTTCCTCCCCTTGTTGAACTCTGAGCAGATGACCAATGCTTAAGTTCAAGATCAAGAGGGTAGTAAAGCATGACTAAAAGAGGTATTTATAGCAATCAGTTTGTTCATTTAAGTAAATCTATTATTTCAGTAACTGCATTGAATTTACAGCACACTGATTAAAATAAAAAAATCATTATACAAATTATTTTAACAGGTTTGGTTATTTGAATAAAAGACTGAGTCTGATAATACTATACCTGCACACTTGTGTGGCTTGTTAGGCCTGCCTGCTGTTCCATGATTGAGTTTTCCTCCAGAATTTCATCATGCATGTCAAGCAGCGTCTCACCCTCGTCACTTCTTCTGACCTTTTTCTCTTGCGGTTCTTTTATGTCCGGTGTCTCCGTAGCTCTGTCGCTGTGCGTAATTCTGTCCACTTCCTTCTGGAGCATAATCACCACCGTTTGCTTTGTTACTGTGTCAAAATAACGATCTTTGTACCTCGGATCAAGTATCGTTGCCAAGCAGTAAAGTGGCTCAGAGAAAGTGCTTCCAAATCGCTCGTTCACAGCTTCCAGTAGAGTGTTCTTTGCTGTTCCAATCCCATGGTCTGTGTCAGCGGCTTTGCCCAGCAAACGTTTTCAGTGCCACAACAGAAGGAATCACGTCCGCAGTGGTAGCCAAATGTGAGCTTATCTCTCTTGTTAATTGTTCAAATGGAGTGAGAAGCACGGTCATGTTTTCAATGAGGCCCCACTGATGTACGGTGAAACAGGTAGGCAGCTCATGATCAGCTCCATACACACCAAGTGCCCGCTTCTGCTCCAACAAACTTTTCAACATATAAAACGTACTATTCCATCTGGTTGTGACATCTTGTTGTAACATCTTGGTTTTCATGCCTAACTCTTGCTGTATGTCTCTCAGCCGAGAGGTGGCAAGTTGAGAATGGCAAAAATGTCCGACTATTTTCCTCCCAATAGCCACACAGTCAGAGAGGCTTCGCTGGCTTAACACGCCATCATGCACTGCTAGCTGCAGTGTATGAGCCATGCAGCCCAGGCTTTTAACACCGCACTCGTCCATTGCCTTCTGCATATTTCGTGCATTATTGCGAAGCACGACGTGCACATTGTCTTTCTGTATTTTCCATTGAGCAAACATACAGTCAAATGCACTAGCGATGGCAGCCGCTGTATGCGATCCTGTAAACTCTTGTGCATGCAAAACAGCTCTCTTCATTTCAAAGTTGTCATCTATCCACTGAGCTGTCAGGCTCAACATACTCATGTGACTTACGTCCGAACTCCATATATCCGTAGTGAAGCTGATGTCGGTCACGTTATCCAGCAACTTGAAAATATGCGTGGCCACCACTTCGTGCAAAGCAGGGAGGGAAACGTCGGAAAATAGCGCCGACTTGGCAGGCTGTAGCGGGGTTCAATATGCTCGATCAGCTGGCGAAAACCCCGATCTTCCACTATGGAAAACGGCTGGTCGTCGAGAGCAATCATCTCCATCACCTTATTCGTTATTTGATCTGGCTTTTGCACTGTCTTTGGCAAATTTCCTGGTTTGGTCGAACGATTGCTGTATTGGGCTCCCAACTGTGGCTCCTGCAGTTTTTGTCTTTGCCTGCTGGCTAATGTTAGCAGTGTTAGCTTCCTGCCACTGTTTGTGAACTTCTGGATGGCGGTTTTTTAAATGACTGATCAAATCGGTAGTGTTTGAATGATTTGACGCGACATCCACCTCGCATTACCTCGCCCTTGCAAGTATTGCATACTGCTTTCGAGTATCTTCTTTTGACACTGTGAAGAACGTCCACACCGCTGACATTGCTTCTCTCCGCTTCAGTTTAATGCCCCACAAATCTGAGCGGCGCTGCTGTCACATGCCCAAACAAATTCCGCATGGCCAGCCCCCACTCCCCCTCCCCACACACACACAAGCTGCAACTAGATGTAAATAAACATCGGGTGTTATCATCGGCCCAGTTTTACTCATCGGCCCGATACCGATATGTTAAAAAATGACTAACATCGGCCGATACCGATATTGATACCGATATATCGTGCATCCCTAGTTTTTACTTAGATGAACTGACGAGTTGATGTTGGGTGTTTCTTTTTTTTTGGTTTTAGTTTTTGAGATCTTCACGCATTCTGAGGAAAGCCTTAAAAGCTGAACAGGTGCATGACATAAACTTCACAAACTATAGATATGTTCTAAATTGTAAAAAGTCGAGTTGCCAGTTTTTCAGCTCATCTCACTGTGAATTTTGGTTTGCACTCAAAACTAGAGGTCTAGTTTTCTAAATACAAATTATTAAACTGTTCGTGGATTAAAATGCAAGATAATGATCTTTAAAAAAAATCATCATATGGAGTTTGAGTTTCAGCTTTATTACCCAGTTGTTCTCTGAGGGCCTCGGCTGCAGAAACCTCCTGGATCACAGCATCCAGAGAACTCCTGAGTTGCTCCAACTCTTCCAGACCAGGACCGAGTGTCCGGGACACCTGCTGGACATCCAGTTGGATGGTGGACAGAACATCCTCCTGCCTGCTCAGAGCCCTCTGACCATAGAGAAACACAAGGAAGGACCTTGAACCTGACGGGTTCATGTGTGAAAGAAGATGAATAACAGTCAACAACAACTGAACTGAGGCTGAATGAAACTTCTTGGTCTGAGTCAGATCAGATGAAACCAGAGGGTTTCAGGGCTCAGTCATGTGGTCTGATAATGGATGTTTCACTTCTACATTATATATACATTTTTTGTAAATTTAGTGAATAAACAGATTATGTCAATGTAGACAGATCGTTTTCTTATTACATACTTTACAAATGAAGGTTATTCTTCTGTTTTAACTTGAGCAATGTCCAACTAAATATACAATACAACAAAGGTAAGTATAAAATCTAAAAAGGCCAACAGAAAACCACTTGAACTGTGCTGTAACCCTGGGAGTCAGTCCAGGCTGTTTCCTGACCTGGACGGTCGTCACATTGTGTTCGTGGCTGTTGCTTTTCTGCAGCAGAGGTCGGGTCTGGTTCTGCAGACCAGTGAGCAGAACACTGTCTGCATGAACCTCCTGCTGCTTCAACAGTGCCTCCTGCTGGAGAAGCTCCACCTGAGGGCAACAGGACATCAACAATCCAAGTAGAATACATAATGAACTGTGGATTGTCAGAGTTCATTCCCTCTGATGTACAAACTGAATGTGGGCTGGATGAGGAGGATTAACACAAGGATCCACTGCCTTGGATCAGGTCATTCCTGCTGATCTCATTGTCAGGTCTTTGGTCCTGGTCGTCTTGTGTCTCGTGCTCAGAACATCTGTCTCCTATACAAGTTTGTAATCAAAACCCTATGATGATATATCAGCCTGTGGGCCCTGTTCCCCCTGACCCCCTGTGTTGACATGACCTTTGATGACATTTTGCTTCATACAACATTGTGTTGAACCCTCACCTACACCTTATGAGCCTTAGCTTGTGTGTCTGCTGTTGTAATGTCATGCTGTTTTCTCACCCCATGGTCTCCTGTAGATAAAAGGTTAATGTGAATATAGTGGAAACACCTACTGACTGATGTGGTTCAATGTGTCTTGTGTGTTGATGAGGATCCTGTATCGATTACTGAATTAATCCAGAAACAGAAATGACAGATGGAAACATCAGCAAAAATACCACAGAGTATAAAGGGCTACGGCGGCAGGACAAGCATCATATGGGTCAGAACCATGGGAAACATGAGGAACGTGACCATGTGATGCAGTTTCATGTATGAATAGTTTTACACCTGTCTCTAATGTGGTCATTTCGCTACCTGATGTTCTAGGTCGACGTTACTCCTCAGAACCAACAGCATGGGATGATTGACAGCAGCCTCTTCCCGGAGCTTCACTCTGCCTTGTTTCCCCTGAAAAACCACATCACCACAAAAATGGATGCACGCTTAAATCCTCTTTAACTGTGGTGGGTATTGTTTTACACCTTGTCTTGTTTAGCTTTATATTGTTCCATTATCTTCTAAACTCAGGTTTTGAAGGTGTTTAAGAATAAACTTAGATATAAGACATGATGGATTGTTATGACGGCATATTAGGGCCACATAAGAAAATAAAAACACTTGTCACTATGCAAATAAAGTTGCAAAATATTGAGATAAAATCCGTAATTTTATGAGACTAAAGTCAAATACAAAGACGGTCATAATTTTATAAGAATGAAGTTGTAATATTATGAGAATAATGTCATATTTCAGGAATAAAGCCATAATATTACGAGAATAATGTTGTCATTTAAAAACAGGTGGGAAAAATATCAATGAGGAACTTGGAACATTCTGTAAGGTTACACTTTCATTTGGGGTTTACGCATGGCGAAATACTGAGCCTATTAGCCCCGCCCACCATCAACACATTATTATTAGTGTAAGGACTTTGAAGTGGGTTTGCACATGTTTGGGTTTGTTTCGTCGTAAGAACCAAACGGATTTGGAGCCAACTGCCTCTTTTATCAGAAGGAACTGACTGGAAGTGGTCGGCTGCAGGGCTATCGGTGGTTAAATTATGATATTTTTCTGGCCTGTATTTAAATTACGACATTATTCTCGTAATATTATGGGTTCATTCTCAAAATATGGTGACATTATTCTCATAATAATACAAATTCTTTCTTGTAAAATTATGACTCTTTTTGTATCCGACTTTATTCTCATAAAATTACGGGTTTTATCTTGATATTTTATGACTTTATTCTCTTAGTGACGAGTGTGGATCTTTACTTTTACTTTTACTTTTATGTCATTATTTAGCCATATTATACTATATGTGAACTTTGGACACACTTTTACTCTGTATAAAATTCACACAAGCTGTTAGAAACAATCTTATTGTGCCAAGGCTTTTCAAGGATACCGTGGTGCCAGCTGAGCCATGGACTTATCTACCATTCACGTAAACACATACGTGTAACAACTCCGAGGAAACCTTGAAAAACACCGTTCACTAGATGCAACTGGTATTCGGATGCCAGCATGCTGTCAGTATGCCTGTTTACCCTGTATGTGCCAAAATAAATCCTTCTTCTTTGAGACGATCCATTGCTTTCACCTTGTCTTTGTGAAACAAACAACAACATGAGAATTTTATTTTCTTATGTGGCTCTAATACGCCGTTGTAGATAGTCCACCAGCCACATGAAGTTGCATTTTCTCTACACATTAAACCCACGGTTCAAGACATATGGACACCATCTTATTTAAATATTTCCACAGATGTGTCCTTGGATGTGCCAGATCCATCAAAGTCCAGTCAGATGCTGTTTGAGGATTCACGATGATACTGTGACTGTTCTGGTTTTGGTTGTTCTGGTTCTGGCTTCGTTGGCTCACCTGGACAAAGCAGCCGAACCTCCTGTAGGAACATTCGATGTGAACCTCTGGGCATGAGTCGCTATGTTCTGTCACCTGGAAACATCAGCACATCTGCTTTTATTACACAGCTGTAAAGGACTCACTCTGTACACAGTAATGATCCTACTGAAGAGAAAAACCTGCTCCAGATCGAACTGTAACCTGAATCTACATCTGCACATTATTTTACAGGTTCTTAATTTTGTAGGTAATTACTTGTATTTTTACTTACCTGGTGATTTTAATGATTGTGGGCTGTTTTCACCCGAATACTTAAGTTGTGAGTAATAAAACCAGTTTTCTTTTGTTGTCTTTAAATACATTTACAGACAAGAAAAGCACTCGGAGAGCACAGACCTCTGCCAAGGCAGACAGGTCAGTGCCCCCCCCCCCCCGATCACCACCAAAATGTAATAATTTTTCCTTGTGCCAGTATCAACATTTCCTGAAAATTTCATGAGAATCCGTCCATAACTTTTTGAGTTTTCTTGCTAACAAACAAACATGCACGCAAACACACAAAGCAAAGCAATCACAATACCTCCTGGCGGAGGTAAAAACAATTAAAGATTTGATTTCCCAAGGACAAGTTAAGGATGAAACCAGTAAGAAACAACTGTCAGAGAGAAAGAGAAGAAGTGATAAAAAGAGAAGCATTGTTTTCTCCACTGGACACAGCTCTAAACGAAAAGAATTGAGTTTGATGTTGAAATGGCAGTTCCTTCTACACAGGTGAGTTTGTTTATGACTCATGAAGGTATAAATTTATCATGCGATGTTATTATCTTTGCTAAGTTGCCATTTGTTATTCCATGGTTCAGACTAAACTGTGACAGTTCTGACCTTGTTTGCTGGATTCCAAACAGATCTTTTGCGCAGCTACTGACAACACAAACCATATAGACCGCTTAAACGGGTTATTAGTGACAGTTTATCATTTATATATGGTAGACTGTTTTCAAACCCTGAGCCCTGCTGAAAGGCAACTGTATGCTGAGTAACTGGCTGTGTAATGGGTTTGACCCTTAAAAAGACACGTGCTGAGTGGGAGCAGGAACACCTCAAATTAATAACATATCACTTCCACTACAAAGAGTAGACCCATGGTCACCTGTTGTGGCTCTTGAGTCACGGTTACGGCACTGCTCGGACGCAGAGGCCGGCTGGTGCCAGTGTCCTCTCAAGCCTGAACACCAGACGCAGGCCGGAGCCACGTGCCACACCCAGAACCATTTGGAGCCTGTGCGCTCGGAGCCTGAGCTCACAGCTCAGCCTCCAAGTCCGGCCCAAGCCAGCCCTCGCGCCTGAACCGCAACCCAAGAACTGCAATATGTATCAAGCCGTGAATAACCTGTACCATCCCAATTGTTCACCACTTTTAATGGTTATACGCAATATACAGCCAACAGGTGACCATAGGTCTACTGCCATACTTGGTACTCTGTCTCTGGGCACTGAGTTCCTTATATTTTTCTCCCTGGTTGGTTCAAACAGAAGGGGTCCTGTAGAAAGACTTCTTTTCATCATGTCCCACTCTGTTTGAGCAGCCTATTACTGCACAAAAGTTATCCATGACTACAATTATTAAGCACAATTATCTGTCTAATAAGCCTGGCACTCCTCTTTCTAGCCTCTGGGTTGTCTTCCAATATGGCCACATAAACATACATCACATGACCCCTGATGTCATGTGGCATCGGTCTACAGAAAACAGAGGTGATTTGTGGTTTTACTGAGGCTGTTTTCCATCTAGAAACTAAGTTAAGCTAACAGAGCTATAATGTTAACTATCAGGTGACACAGCATGTGAAGAGCATAAGACATAGTGTTATTTGAGCGAATGTCAAAATCAGTGTCCATGAGTTTTAGTTTGAAGATGGAAACTTGATACCACAATACAGATGTGTGTAAACTTTATACTTTATTCGGTGACTGATACAGTCTGTGGACCCATAGGGTTAATTCGTTTGTTGGTTTTGGTCCTAAGTGTGTCTGTGTGTGTGAGTGTGTGTGTGTGTGTGTGTGTTGTCTGGAATATAACTACTACATAGAACCACTTTATTGTTTGTGGAACGTGTTTTGTGTCCTAATAGCTCATGTCTCCCATTGTTCATCTTTGTTAATAAAACCAGCTGCTGTGGTTTCTATTCATACTTGCTGTATGTTTGAGGAGATGATGGCCTCACCATGTGTCTGAGGATCTTCATGGAGCAGCTGTTGGGACAGTCCACCTTCACCTGTGAACAGGACCTCTGGATGTGATCCTACAGAACACAATAGAGTCTGAACATCAGCAGAATCCAAAAAACACCACCTGAAGCACTGAAGGATGCTTCATCAGCAACTCAGACTCCTCATAGACTGGATTTAATGATGGATGATAGTGTTGTCCCCTCTGATCAGCAGGAAACTGCTCCGTCAGTCTATTTGCAACCAACATTAGAGTTTCATCACATTCTCATGTTGCTTATTACTTGTGTAAAACCAGTTGAATTTATCTTCTCGCTGACGTAGACATGTTTTTATTTGAAATAACCTGGATAAATACAAATACTCAGTTCAGACAGTTTGGATCAAACCAGTTTTAACCCTGCAACTAGACCCATCTCTACAAGACTCTGATCATGTCCTGAACACCTGGTTTTGGCTCATCGTCTTCCATATATGGAAAATACTTAGAGGGTTCAGCCCTAAGTGTTTTGAAACCCACCCATGAACCCCTCTGATCTGCTGAGGATGACCCTGCTGTGTTTAGATGTAATGAGACCATGCTCTTCTCCAGACCTCAGAACAAACCTATCATTTTCACTCTCTACAGTGTGAGTTAAGAAACTGCTAAAGATTTGGGTTCTCTTCTTAACATTCAGGGTTTAGAACAGGGGTGGGTAATCCTGGTCATCGAGGGCCGGTATCCTGCATGTTTAGATGTTTCCATCTCCCAGCACACCTGAAGGTCATTATCAGTCTTCTGCAGAGCTTGATGATAGGCTTATCATGTGAACCAGATGTGTTGGAAGAGGGAAACATCTAAAACATGCAGGATACCGGCCCTCGAGGACCAGGATTGCCCAACCCTGGTTTAGAAGGTCTGTAAATCCCGCTAACATTTTTTAAGTCCGTGGTTTCTTTTTTATTACTCCACTCATTGAGGTACATAGGGCCCTCTAGTCAACCTGATCAGAAGTCAGTGATTCAGTGTTATCTTGAACATCATTTGTTCCAGATCAGCTCAGGTGTTTGGTGTCTGTTACCGTGGTGATTGACCTCAGAAGTAGAAAAAGCACCTTCAGTGAAAACCCAGAGCTGAGCCTGTAGTGACTTCTGACCCTTTCATTTGTTCGCTGCAATAACAACTGTAAATGTAAATATTCCTGTAATGCACGACTCATGTTTACATTCTGTCTGCACTTGATCCACTTTACCACTTTATTCATACATTCATATGTTATTTATTGTACATTATTGTTCTTCTTATTTATTATATGTTGTATTATTTTTTTTTTTTTTTACTTTATTTTTAACATTTATTTGGTTGTATGTGGTGTGTAATCGTGCTGCTTATATCCCTTGAATTTGCCCCCAGGGACAAGTCAAGTTTATTGAATTTAACTGAATTGAACTGAATTAAATTGAATCCCAGACCTCGGCTCCAATGTTGTCATGTGCTGAGTTGTGGTGGACGTGTTGGTACCTCCATGAGGCTCAGCGGCTGCGGCTGCTGACAGTGTGGACACGCCTCCATACGCTGTGGACAGATGGTCATGTGATGGTGCAGGTATCTCCTCTGTAGCGCCGCCCTGCAGCCTGGGTTGGTGCAGGGCACCTGCTCGTATGGACACGACCTCAGGTGCTCCTGAAACACCATCACATGGGACATGGAGATGTTAACCACAGACGTTTACATCATAAATCAAACATCTGGTTTCGACGGACATCACATTGTTCTACCTCCAACCATCAGCTCAGGTCAGTTTAAAGTTTTACTCTTCAGTATAACTCACATGTATCTGTTTTGATGTATGTTCTGTGATGTTCTCATACTGGTGATTAATGATGTCAAGACTTGACATCATGTTTTTTCTGTCATTTCTTTAACATTTCAATCAAATCTGAGTCATGCATGTCATTCAGTCAGGTTATCTAAGGTCATCTATCCCTCATGATTGAACAATTAATTTTTTATTGAATTTATTGATCATTGCTGATCAACCACACCTGATGTACTAGTGGGACCACAGACCTGTTGGACCACAGATCTACTATTGGACCATAGACCTGCTGTTGGACCACAGACCTATTGGACCATAGACCTGTTGTTGGACCACAGGTCTGCTGTTGGACCATAGACCTGTTGGACCACAGGTCTGTTGTTGTACCATAGACCTGGTGTTGGACCACAAGTCTATTGTCAGACCACAGACCTGTTGGACCATAGGCCTGTTGTTGGACCACAGACCTATTGGACCATAGACCTGCTGTTGGACCACAGGCCTGTTGGACCATAGACCTGTTGTTGGACCACAGGTCTGCTGTTGGACCATAGACCTGCTGGACCACAGGTCTGTTGTTGGACCACAGCCCTGGTGTTGGACCACAAGTATGTTGTCAGACCATAGACCTGTTGGACCATAGGCCTGTTGTTGGACCACAGGTCTGTTGTTGGACCATAGACCTGTTGTAGGACCACAGGTCTGTTGTTGGACCACAAATCTGTTGTTGGACCACAGGTCTGTTGTTGGACCACAGGTCTGTTGTTGGACATTAGACCTGTTGTTGGACCATAGACTTGTTGTGGACCATAGCTCTGTTGTCGGAACCACAGACCTGTTGTTGGACCATAGACCTGTTGTTGGACCATAGCTCTGTTGTCGGACCATAGACCTGTTGTTGGACCATATAATGTTACCTGCAGGTTGTGTAAAGTCATGATGGAGCTGCAGGACGGAGCGTTGGTACAATAAACCTCCAAACTGGAGATTTCTCTTTTGCAGCAGTTATCCTGGAAAACCTGCAGAGAAACACCGACATCACTCAAATGTCAAACAATAAAATAAACATGCAAAAGTCCAGCAGTGTTGGTGTAGGCTTTGTCCTGAGGGGGTGCTACAGGTGTATACTGGGAATGTTTACCTCAGCAGGTGTGATGACGGCGCCATCTACTGGACAAACTGGACTGGAAGGAGACGAGCTCAGCCTGTAACAGACGGTAAGAACATGGATGAAGTTATAACAATGAAGACACATAGGCCGCACAAACTGTGACTGTGTTTAAGGTTAAGTTGGTATTGACAGTTTTTAAGGTGGATTTTGTTACTGTGAGTGTTTTAAGGCAGCATAGCTTAGGATCTGAAGGTGGACCAGGTTCTTACAGCAAGTCCTGGACACAATGGAAGCAGTAAATGTGACCACAGGAGTTCTGCTGTGGGTTAAGTACGACTCCTCTGCAGATCGGACACACAAACTCCTCCTTCAGCTTCAGCACGAACTTCAGAGAGTGTTGGATGGTCGCCAGCTCTGACTCCCAGGAGCGCACAAGGCCCACAGACCTGAACCTGGACCCTTCAGACCCGAACCTGGAGCCATCAGACCTGATCCTGGACTCCTCAGACCTGATCCTGGACCCGTCAGACCTGATCCTGGACTCCTCAGACCCAAACCTGGACCCGTCAGACCTGATCCTGGGCTCCTCAGACCCAATCCTGGACTCCTCAGATCTGAATCTGGACTCATCAGGTCCTGTTGGCCTTGGATCTGCTGCAGCCATGAGTCACTGAACAGATAAGTTCATTGTCATTACCAACAAACACTGTATTACATTATATTTTTCACTGAATCATTTTAATGAACTTTAATGTCTAAAAACAGCTGACTGGTCCAGGAAACTTTTCAAGACCACACCAGTTAGCGTTTGAAAGCTCTGATGAAGGCTGAAGCAACAGCCGAAACCATCAGCAGGTAAAAAAACCATCTTTCCTCATTTCCACTTGTCCGATCACAAGAAAATTTCTAACAAAATTTAATATTAGACAAAGATAACGCATGTAAACACAAAATGCAGTTTTTAATTGAAGGTGTTTATTATTAAGGGACAAAAATGTCAAACCTGCATGGCCCTGTGTGGAAAAAGTGATTGCCCTCTAAATCCAAAAACTGGTTGGGCCACCCTTAGCAGCAACAACAGCAATCAGGAGTTTCCAATAACTGGCAATGAGTCTTTTACAGCACTGTGGAGGAATTTTGGCCCACTCATCTTTGCAGAATTGTAATTCGGCCACATTGGAGGGTTTTCTAGCATGAACCGCCTTTTTAAAGTCATGCCACAGCATCTCATTCGGATTCAGGTCAGGACTTTGACAAGGCCACTCCAAATTCTTCATTTTGTTTTTCTTAGGCCAGTCTGGGGTGGACTTGCAGGTGTGTTTTGGATCACTGTCCTGCTGCAGAACCCAAGTACGCTTCAGCTTTAGGTTATGAACAGATGGCCGGACATTCTCCTTCAGGAGTTTTTGGTAGACAGCAAAATTAAAGGCTCCATTTACCACAGCAAATCTTCCAGGTCCCTGAAGCAGCAAAACAGCCCCAGACCATCACACTTCCACCACCATATTTGATTATTGGTGTGATGTTCCTTGTCTGAAATGCTGTTACTTTTACAGCAGATGTAATGGGACACACACTTTCCAAAAAGTTCAACCTTTTTCTTGTCAGTCTATAGGGTATTTTCCCAAAAGTCTTGGGGATCGTCAAGATGTCTTGTGGCAAATTCTGAGATTAGTCTTTATGTTATTCTTGCTCAGCAGTGGTTACCATCTTGGAACTCTGCAATACAGGCCAATTTCGCCCTTTAGTCTCTTTGGTATGGTGGAGTCATGAGCACTGACCTTAACTGAGGCCTGCAGTTCTTTGGATGTTGTTGTGGGGTGTTTTGTGACCTCTTGGATGAGTCGTCACTGTGCTCTTGGGGTAAGTTTGGTGGACCGGCCACTCCTGGGAAGGTTCACCACTGTTCCACGTTTTGGCCATTTGTGGATAATGGCTCTCACTGTGGTTCACTTGAGTCCCAAAGCTTTAGAAATGGCTTTATAACCTTTTTCCAGACTGATACATCTCAATTACTTTGTTTCTCATTTGTTCCTAAATTTCTTTGGATTGCAGTATGATGTCTCTCTTTTGAGGATCTTTTGGTCTAATTCACATCTTCTTATTCTTCTCTCATTTCATTAACGGAATACAAACAGCGTTATAAGGTGCATACCACCACCTACTGTATTGGAGTGTGCAACATAAAGTTTATTACTTCAGGTCAGGGTTTCTCAACCTTTTTTGAACCATGCCCCACTAATGGCATCATGAACCTACTGGCCTGGTGCCCCCCCATGCCCAGGGTGGGGGGGTGTACTTCTAAAAGTAATGCGACAGACCTATATGAGGAGGACGGACGACATGGGTTATATAGCTCTGTAGATAAAGCTGTGAGAAGGTCAAAGTCAAAGTGAGCTCCACTCACCTTATCATTAACTACCTACTGCCCCCGAAAACAGGTATTATGTAGAAGCCAATAATGTAATAACAACCCATAACGTAATAACGACCCATAACGTAATAAATTTGCCATTTTTAAAATGTAATAGGCCAGTAACGTAATAACTGACAAATAATGTAATAACTTATTACATTATCGGTAGGTTATTACATTATTGGCCTGGTAAAAAAAAAAATTATTTGCAAATGTAATAACTGAGCCAATAATGTAATAATATATTAATATCACTGTATTTAAATTTAATTTATTAGATATAACTTGATAAAATCTCTCTCTCTCTCTTTCTTTCTCTCTCTCTCTCTCCATGTATTTGTCAATTTAACTTGATGGTTAAAATAATCTGTAGTCCTGTCTGCTGCTACTTAGCCTTTCAAACTATCTCCAAACGAAATGGAAGCACATGTTTGCAAACACAGACAATGGTAGGACATGAAATATGTATGACATTTATGACATGTAACTCTTGAATATAGGGATGCACGATTAATCGATTTTAAATCGAAATCGGATTTTTTAATTAGGACAATTTTTTAAAAAGGGAAATCGTAAAATCGATTTCATCTCTCTCATGCCTCCGGGCCGCGCGCCTCCGCGTGCCCGCGGGCTCCCGTAGGCTCTTCTTGTGACAGCGGTCTTTCACAGAAGTCCGTGTAATGACCGGACATTAAATCTGTTCATGAACCCGCA
This sequence comes from Sphaeramia orbicularis, assembly GCF_902148855.1. Classification (NCBI taxonomy): domain Eukaryota; kingdom Metazoa; phylum Chordata; class Actinopteri; order Kurtiformes; family Apogonidae; genus Sphaeramia; species Sphaeramia orbicularis. The sequence goes on along the minus strand of NC_043957.1, from coordinate 15,236,041 downwards.
GTACTTATACCAATGTAAGCCGTGGCTTCACGCACGGATCCCGCAATTGAAATATAACTGCAAGCGGATCACTCATCTTCCGTTTTCCCGGATCAGTACCGTACTGTCTTCTTCCGAACCGGGTCCGGGTCTCGGGGTCATCAGCCTCAGCAGAGGAGCCCAGACAGCCCTGTGCCCACACACATCCACCAGCTCCAGGGATAGAATCCCTCCAGTGTGTCCTGGGTCGGTCTATTCCACGCACGGATCCCCCAGTTTAAATAGAACCGCATGGGGAACACTCATATTAACCTGGTCCACGCACACGCACGACTGATGCCTGTCACTGACTGACACTGGTATCACTTCTGTGGGCCAGATACCCAGAAAAGAAAGAAAAAAAAAACTTTTTTTTTTTTTTTTTAATAATTAATTTAGTCCTCTTACTTGCTAAATTTTTCATTCACAAATGTAAGTTCTGTAACACAAAACCAAATATTATTTATGTTTTGTAAGATGTTGAAATTTATTTAAAGCTGTTAGATAAATGTGGAAACAAAAAGGCTGTAACAACTATCAGTATTTGCTCTGATTTGGACATTTTCTTAAAGTGTATTCCCCCTGACAAACTTATGTTATTTTCTTGTTGTATACATTGTTTGTATACTCTACTTCATTTCAAAGATTTAATGAAGAGAAAAAACAAAACAAAACTGTAGGTTCATCACGTGATCCCATCACAGCTTTGAGGTCAGAGCAGTGGCTTGCATTGTGGGCTGCTCACGAAAACGACATGTTGACTGCTGTTGCCTTTTCTAGTTATACCCAAAAATCGAAATCGAAAATCGAGTTTTTAGAGGAAAAAATCGGGATTTTTTTTTTGCCAAAATCGTGCAGCCCTACTTGAATATAGTAATTTTTTTCAGTTAAGGATTTTTTGATTTCCCATAATTGACCACAAGATGGCAGTGGTGTGACATTGACTTTCTTCAGTTGTCCAAACTTCCTTGCTTCCTTTCTAGGACACATGTTGAAAGGTAATCAGAGATCAGTTTTCTTTGGTGAATAGTTCATTTTGTTGAAATTCTTGCATATACCACGTACAATCTTATCTATTTAGTGCAACAGGACATAACATTATTGACAGTGTATTCAAAGTTAACTGACTATCTAGCTAACTGTTGGCTAGTTATTAGCATTATTAACTATTACAATTTGATCATATCATGGGGTATAACATTTTTAAAGAAAAGTGTGTATGTATGTCTGTGTATGCATGCATGCGTGTGTGCGCGCGCATCTGGTAAATTTTGTGGAACAGAATGGAGAAATTGAAAAGATCAAATATGGGACAAACCCTTAAAAAGGTTTATACTCCCTGATATTATTACACTACCAGTCAAAAGTTTGGACTCACCTGGTTTTCCTTCATTTTCTTGACTATTTACATTGTAGATTCGCGATGAAGGCATCAAAACGAATGAACAGATTTGGAATTACGTAGTTTAAAAATGTGTGACATAATTCAAAGCATGTTTTATATTTTAGATTCTTCAAAATAGCCACATTTTGCTTGTATTACTGCTTTTGCACATTCTTGGCATTCTCTCTGTGAGCTTCATGAGGCAGTCACCTGAAATGTTTTCCAAAAGTCTTGAAGGAGTTCCCAGTGACGCTGAGCACTTGTTGGCCATCTGTGGTCCATCTCATGCCATTTAAATGAGGAGGTGAGTCCACACTTTTGACTGGTAGTGTATATATATATATATATATATATATATATATATATATATATATATATATATATAATGTCACAGTAGAGATTGAAATCCAGTAGGATTCGTAATCCTACTAGGACAGATAGGAATTTTAGTTTGTCCTAGGACAAACTGAAATCCTACAAGAAATTAGGATTTGAAGATTAACCCTAACCCTAACCCCCTAACCCCCCCCCAACCCCCCCTAACCCAACCCTAACCCTAACCCTAGGACAGATAGGATTTCAGTTTGTCCTAGGACAAACTAAAATTCCTATCTGTCCTAGTAGGATGACGAATCCTACTGGATTTCAATCTCTACTGTGATATATATATATATATATATATACATATATATATATATATATATATATATATATATATATATATATATATATATATATATATATAATTTATTTATTTATTTATTTATTTATTTATAGATAGATAGATAGATAGATAGATAGATACATAGATATAGATATAGACAGATATATAAATATATAGATATAGATATATATGGGCTTGCTCATAGCCCCTCAGCTCAGCCGCCATGTGTTGGAGTTCACCCCAGTGAATGAGGGGGTCACGCCCCTGCACCTTCGGGTTGGGGACAGGTGCCTCACTGTTGTCTTGGCCTACGGGCCGAACAGCAGTGCAGAGTATCTGGCCTTCTTGGAGTCCCTGGGAGGGGTGCTGGATGGTGCTCTGACTGGGGACTCCATTGTTCTCCTGGGTGGCTTCAATGCCCTCGTGGGCAACAACAGTGAGACCTGGAGGGGGGTGATGAGGAGGAACGGCCTCCCCGATCTGAACCTGAGTGGTGTTTTGTTATTGGACTTCTGTGCTAGCCACAGTTTGTCCATAACAAACACTATGTTCGAACACAGGGATGTGCATAAATGCATTTGGCACCAGGACACCCTAGGCCGGAGGTCGATGATCGACTTTGTTGTCGTGTCATCAGACCTCTGGCCGCATGTTTTGGACACTCGGGTGAAGAGAAGGGCAGAGCTGTCAACCAATCACCACCTGGTGGTGAGTTGGATCCGCTGGCAAAGGAGGAAACCGGACCGACTTGGCAGGCCCAAACGTGTTGTGAGGGTCTGCTGGGAACATCTGGCAGAGCCCGATGTCAGCACGGTCTTCAACTCCCACCTCCGGGAGAGCTTCTCCCAGATCCCAGGGGAGGCTGGGGACATTGAGTCCGAGTGGACCATGTTCTCCACCTCCACTGTCGAAGCAGCTGCTCGGAGCTGTGGCCGCAAGGTCTCCAGTGCCGGTCGTGGCGGCAATCCCTGAACCCAGTGGTAGACCCCGGAAGTAAGGGAATGCCATCAAGCTGAAGAAGGAGTCTTATCGAGCCTTGTTGGCTCGTGGGACTCCAGCGGGCCAAGCGTGCCACAGCCCGAGCGGTTGTGGAGGCAAAAACTTGGGTCTGGGTGGAGTTTGGGGAGGCCATGGAGAAGGACTATTGGTCGGCCTTGAGGAAATTCTGGCAAACCGTCCGGCACCTCAGGAGGGGAAAGCAGTGCGCCACCAACACTGTTTACAGTGGAAGTGGGGAGCTGCTGACCTCAACTGGGGATGTTGTTGAATGGTGGAAGGAATACTTCGAGGATCTCCTCAATCCCACTGTCAAATCTTCCATGGAGGAAGCAGAGGCTGAGGTCTCAGATGTGGACTCGTTCATCACCCAAGCTGAAGTCACCGAGGTGGTCGGCAAGCTCCTCGGTGGCAGAGTACCGGGGGTGGATGAGATTCCACTGCGCACCTCAAGTCTCTGGATGTGCAGGGACTGTCTTGGATGACACGTCTCTGTAACATCGCATGGCAGTCGGGAACAGTACCTCTGGATTGGCAGACCGGGGTGGTGGTCCCCCTTTTTAAGAAGGGGGACCGGAGGATGTGCTCCAACCACAGGGGGATCACACTCCTCAGCCTCCCGGGGAAAGTCTATTCCAGGGTACTGGAGAGGAGGATCCGACTGATAGTCGAACCTCGGATCCAGGAGGAACAATGTGGTTTTCGTCCCGGTCGCGGAACAACTGGACCAGCTCTGTACTCTCCATCGGGTGCTCGAGGGTTCATGGGAGTTCGCCAACTGGTCCACATGTGTTTTGTGGATTTGGAGAAGGCGTTCGACCGTGTCCGCCATGGTATCCTATGGGGGGTGCTTCGGGAGAATGGGGTCCGGGGCCCTTTGTTAAGGGCAGTCCGGTCCTTGTATGACTGAACTAGGAGCCTGGTTCGCATTGCCGGCAGTAAGTCAGACTTGTTCCAGGTGCATGGGGGACTCCGGCAGGGCTGCCCTTTGTCACCGGTTCTGTTCATAATTTATATATTATTATTATTATTATTATTATTATTATTATATTTATATATATATATATATATATATATATATATATATATATATATAGGCTAGAAATTGCTTAGAGGTCTTATTTATGTCTTTGTGCATAAGAAATCATATAAGTGAATCCCCGAAGGAACTTTGTGTTGGTAAATGCAAGTTATGCAAATTTACAGGATTTCAGTTCTGTTCAACATGTTGATGGTCATATGAACTATGTTTTCAGGTCAAAAATGTCCAATTTCATCACAATTAATGTTAAATTGTTCATGTCACAAATGGCCAAGTTATATTTTAACTGAATTTACCTGAAAAACAAATATTCTATTCTTTTAGATTCCCCAATTTTTCTTACAAGATTATATACTACATATCACATGTTTATTTTTACAGGTTGCAATATGGAGTATGGTGCTGAGCCATCCTGCCTATGTTACACGAATACATACATTAAGAATGTCACACGTCACTTTTTTAAATCAACAGTTTTCTAGTAATAAGCATTTTTATAAAGAAACAACAATTCTATATTAGTATTTACTCTTCAGTATGATGATAAACTATACAATAAATAATTATGATCCTAGTTTTTGCACAGGGATCATTTCTGGAAACAGTGACATGGCTGCCGAGCATCAGTATGATGGGATCTGTAACACCATGTCACATCCGTCCACTGCCACATTTGTGTTTTTGTTAATCTGTTATTGTTTTAGATCCACAATACTAACATTTATGAATAAGAGGATAATTAGCAATAGTAAGCATATAAGTTTATTACTAATGAAGTACTGGTACTGACCCGATTATCATGGGTAATGTCACATCCGTCCACCAGCAAAAGTTTTCACATACACGTGCTATTCAAAATCCAGTATTTCTGAAAAAATAGTTTCCACTGTCAAATAATATCAGTAGTCCTGTGCACACATGGATTAGCATTATTTCAACACAGTTCTATGCATTGCCTACAACTTTTTTTTTTTTTACAAAAATGGCCACTCATTTGACCCCCTAAATAAATTTTAGCCGATATATATCCTACTATAATGGACGCTCTGTGCGTCTTTGTCCGGCGTTTGTCCGATGCGTGTCCGATGCGTGTTGCAGCACGGGAGGGCGTACAGGTGTGTGTGTGTTCATATATTATATATATATATATATATATATATATCTATATATATATATATATATATATATATATATATATATATATATTTTTTTTTTTTTTTTTTTTTTTTTTTTTTAATTTATATAAAATGTTTTGTTTTGTAATGCACTTTACATTTTTATCTAAAAATCTCAAAGTGCTACAGGCAATAAATACAGAGAATAAAAATAGAAAATAAGTACGACAGATAAAAACAGTTTAAAAATAAAAACAACAGTTTAAAAATAAAGACAATTAAAACAGCTGAAGCATGCACAGATGTTGGGAGATCATGGAAACTGCTTTCCTGAATAAAAAGGTCTTCAGACCTTTTTTAAAAGCGTCCTCAGTCTGTGGGGCATGGAGGTGGTCAGGCAGGGCATTCCACAAACGGGGAGCAGCAGCAGCAAAAGCCCTGTCACCCATAGTTTTGAGCTTTGTCCTAGGGGGGCACAGACGGTGTGATTGGCCTGACCAGGTTCTGGAGGTGGTGTGGGGGGTGAGGGAGTTCAGTGAGGTAAGTGGGGCTTCACCGTGGAGACAGTGATGGGTTGAAGGAGGATCTTATATTCGATGTCTAGGTCAGGGGTCAGCAACCTGGTCCTCGAGAGCCACTATCCTGCATGTTTTAGGTTCTTTCCCTCTTCCAGCACACCTAACGGTCATTATCAGGCTTCTGCAGAGCTTGAATGATAGGCTTATCATTTGAATCAGGTGTGTTGGAAGAGGGATACATCTAAAACATGCAGGATACTGGCTCTTGAGGATCAGGGTTGCTGACCCCTGGTCTAGGTGAACGGGGAGCCAGTGTAGTGAGTGAAGGGCAGGAGTGATGTGCTCATGTTTACGCCCCCTCATCAGAATCCTGGCAGCACTGTTTGGGATGTGCTGGAGCCTCTGGGGGCTCTGCCAGGGATCCCGATGAAAAGTGCATTACAGTAGTCCAACCTGGAGGAGACAAGGGCGTGGACAAGCTTCTCTGCAGCAGGGAGGGAGAGGGAGGGGCGGAGTTTGGGCGATGTTGCAGAGGTGGAAAAAGGAATTTTTGCAGATTGGCTAATTGTGTTGTTAAACGTAAGCTGAGGGTCAAATACAACTCCCAGGTTAGTGACAGTGGGACAGAGGGGGATGTTGTAGCCGGAGATGTTATGGACGAGATGTGGGAGGAGTGGAGCTGATGGGTGGTGTTGATCTGAATGAGTTTGGTTTTGGTACTGTTTATATATATATATACATATATACATATATATATAGTAATGAGAATGAATAAATAAATAAACTAAAGTCAACTTAACTTTGTCAGGCAGGTCTGATTTAAGTGATTTCTGGATTGAGAACAGGTTTGGCAGAAACTTGTGTTTACTTGTGGTATCTTTGTCTAATATTTAAATTTGTGAGATGATGTGAAACATTTAAGTGTGACAAACATGCAACAAACATGAGAAAACACTTCTTTACACCACTGTAGGCCCCAGTTTCATAAAGCTGAGATTGTCTTGAACATTTGGATATAAAACACTTAGGTTTTATCTTAGTTGAAGTACCTTAAAAGGGTTCATTAAACACATTGTAAAACTCCAGAAAATACCTTCTGCACTCTGAGGATTAAAACACTGAACTTCACCAACAACCAAACATCAAGACCTGAGTTACAGACATTATTTCATATTTACAGTCATTTTTCACATAAAATCAAGTGAATACCATTTGAAATGGGTACATAATATGATTTAATGTAAATCAGTCAAATGGTTCTTTTTAAGGCTATTATTTACTGATGATTTGTCACAGAAATTAGAGAACTGAAAACACTGATTGAAAATTATTAACACATGATTTTATGAAATAAAATAGTTATCACAGTGGCACCAGACTGATGATAAAATGATGAAATGACGCATGAAATATGACAGTTTTATGATGTTACAGTATTATTAACAGTTACTATTAACTTCATACTTCATTAAAATCTAATTTTATGAAAATCTTCACTGAACTTCACTGAATTAAAGCTGCTGGTGTAGATGTACTGTATTACCAGTAAAACTCAGATTATTCCTATCATTAATTTATTCTGTGTTTAATTTATTGACATTCATCTTATTTAATTTAAGGTTCAGTTTCCTCTTGTTTTTTTGTCTCAGACATAATTTAATTACATCGACATGTAAAGTAATAAATACTGACAATAACTGAACAGAGACATGAGTTCATCATTAGAATTAAACTGATGGATCAGGGGTGAACTGGTTCCAGTCTCGACTCTACTGGTTCTACTGGTCTGATTAACCCAGGAAATGAAGCCGCTTTCATTTCCAATATATAATAATAATAATAATAATAATAATAATAATAATAATAATATATAATGAACTGGACAGGGCTGATATCCGAACGGTGGTGAAGAACCGGATCCGGGTCTGTCGGGGAATCCCCTGATCCCGATCATAAAATCCAGTCTAACCTGTTCCCGTTCGGATCCACCTGTGACACAGTTCGAACTTCCAGATCTGTGAGCTCAGGGACCAAGATCCGAAACCAGATCCACCCTCTAGAACCGAATCCGTTTTACTTCAGTTTTGTGTGAAACGCGCAGACACAGTCCTCGTGTCTCTTACCTTCAGTCCGACCGAAACCGTCTGCCGGTCTGTCCTTCGGTCCACCGGTCTGGGTCGACCCGGAGCCGATCCAGGTCAGAATCGATCCGGATTCGGAGGAGGAGGAAGAAGAAGAGGAAGAAGAGGAGCAACGGCAGCGACAGGAAATGACTGAAGGTTCAGATCAGACCGAAACCTGCTGAAAGTACACAACTACACAACAATACACAACACTACACAACTACACAACAATGTACACAACTACACACTACACAACAGTACACAACACTACACAACTACACAACAATGTACAACAACTACAACGACACAACAGTACACAACACTACACACTACACAACAATACACAACAACTACACGACAATACACAACAATACACAGCTACACAACATACACAGCACTACACAACAGTACACAACACTACCATAACCACACACACAATACACAACTACCAACACTACACGACTACCAACTATACATAACACTTCACACCACTACACAACATACATAACACTATACACCTACACAATAATACACAACTACACAACATCACACTACATGACAACTACACAATCGTACACAACAACTACACAAACAATACACAAACTACACTACAATACACACACTACACAACAACTATACACACACTACACTACAACTACACAACATACACCAACAACTACACACAATACACAACTACACCACATTATCAGACTGACAAACGGCTGCCAAGTACACACTACATCACAATCACAACACTATAAATGTAAATCTAAATATGTTTGTTGTTTAAGTTAAACATAGAACACAGTGAATGTATGACTGTACAGTACTATGTCCTTTAACTCTGGGGTTTTACAGGGTTGCAGTGTGTGTGTGTGTGTGTGTGTGTGTGTGTGTGTGTTGTTATTTATAACAATGAATAAACAGGATATATGTGTGCAGTATAGAAACACATAAACAGTTCTCTAAAATAATCTGAAATGTAGTTTTTTAATATTGTTTACATATATGCTGTATATTACAAGGTATGTACTGTATATAATTGAATAGTACAATACTAGGTATTATATATTGTCACTGAACTAAACTATGTGAGTTTTCTTCCTGTTTCTTAATGTGAATAAAATAATTGAAAATGATTGAAGATTCAGTAAAATGTGAACATCCAGAGAAGTGGTAAATGTGTTTACTTAAGTAAACTAAATCTAACACTGTCTGAGGGCACATTCAAATAACCTTTGAAATATACTTATTTTTAATGAAACAGGTCTTTTCTAGTTGCATCAATATTTCACATTTTTAAAGATGTTTTAAAGACTTTATTGAACTTCAGGAGGATGATCTGACACCCACATGGAAATACCGCAGTAAAAGAAGTTACCAGGGTGTCCCATAAGTCTCCATACATAGGAGACATAATACATTCCATACATATATGGTTCTAACATGTATTTCTTTATATTTCAGATAACCAAAGAATGCATTTGAATACAGAGCACGAATTGAAATCATCCTGATGGCCAGTTCAGCAAGCAGTCGTATGGGTGCAAGCACATTTAACAGAAAACATGGGACGAGTATCACACACGACACTGTGGCAAAACTTATTGTCAAGTTCAAAAAACAGGAAGTGTTTTGGATCAATTTGTTCCCGACAAAATGGCAGTCATATAGAGCATATTATATAAATAAAAATGGTTTATGTCAAGAAACTTTTTTTTTTCCTATGTATGGAGACGTTATGGGACACCCTGTATTTTCATTTCCACTGTGTAACTTTCCAGACTGTTTTTAATGGTGGTAAATGCATGTTGTTAAAGTAAAGCAGAAGGAGGCAGCCACATGATCCAAATGTATTTTAATGAACACAGCTTCGTCCTAACATCGATATCCTACAGCTTCTACTGAATCTGCAGGTACATTTAACGCTGTTATACATGTTTGTTCAGAAAAGCATTAAGAGCACTTACACATGTAGTTTTTACATCAAGTCCAGACTGCTAGCACCAGGAAGAAGAACCAGAATAAATAACAAAGAACAGAGCGATGACGGCAAACAGCGACGACAATGAGGCGACAGAAAACACAGGGTGAAGCTTCAGTGTCAAATCAACGATCAAACCAAACCTAACGGACGTTTAATGATGAGTCAGACACGGGACCAAACAGCTTCATCAGGTTACAAATGATACCAAACTGTACATATCTAACGCTACTGTACACAACAACAGCGTCACCACCATCCCACGAACAAACAACATGACGTCGAGGGGTTGCCATGGAGAATGCTGCCATGTTTAATCACAGCAAGTCATATGGTCGCGGTTTAGTGTTGAACAGATTAAAGGATAAAGGGCTTTTCACACATACAAAACCAGAAACAAAGGAGGTTTCAGAGTCAGGACAGGCTGAGTGAAAGAGTAAGACGTCTAATTAAACATGATGCTAAAACCAATTTAAAATTAAAACAATGACACCACCTGATTCTGGCATTTATTCAGCCATTAAATCATGCATCATCCATTTCTTAATATTTACAAGGTAGCTTATATGACGACTAAATTGGCAGGTCTTCACGTTTGCTTGTCCAATTAAAGGAGACCAGTAATGGAGCAAGTACTGAACCCTGTGGGACACCATGTATTTGCTTTAAATAAATGGTGACTCACATGAATCTGGTTTAATAAACGTTCTGTAACACCACAGAGGACTTTAAGACTGGACCCCGCCCATCCCCATAAACAGACACACATTTCTAAGCAGATGCCAACAATGAGCTGCAAGCTTTGTTCAAATTCCATGGGAAAAAATGCACTTGCACTTAACTGCTCACCTCTGATTCTCTCGTTCTTCTTCTGTAAAATCTGAATCTTACTAAAGGAAATTTTTTGTACTGGGGTAGCATTGGTTCTCAGAATGAGGGTTTGATTGGATGAAACTCTCTGGAACTACTTTGGACTGGTTCACTGGTGCAAACTGGTGAATACTGCATTTCCTCAAATGAGTCTCAGGAGCTGAATAAACTCCTCATATCTGTCATATGATGTGCAGTTTCTTAAAAATAATGGATTCCTCATCTGTTACTGTGTGATTTCAGTCACTAGGTGTCTTTTGCTGTAACATCTCAGATAAAACACAGCAAATTACAACTCAGTTTGAACGTAACATCTGTTTGATGTTGAAAACCATTAGATGATTATTATGGTGTGACCTAATGTCAACTTCATCTAGTTTATCACTGAAATTAAAACATATAAATAAATACATAAATATGACACAATAGAAATATAATATGACACAACACAAAATTAACTATGGTTTGAATCCAGATTCTACGTGGACAATCCTCATTTTCCTACCATCAGGTCTGATCCAGATCAAAGTTCTAATCTGATCATCTGGGTCTAGACGTAAAAGAATCTGAACAGAACAATGTCAAGTGAAAGCTGTTATTTCCCACAGGACCTGAATGCAGCTAAGCAGCATGAGGCGCCATTAGTGGAGGGAGGAAGACGAGGCCAGTCTCTGATTGGTGGGCTGTCAGAGCAGATGGCTGCTGGGTGGAGCCTGACCCGCCAGGGTTGCTGCAGAGGCTCATAGGAGCAGGGGGCCGGGGGTTGAGGCGGGGGGGCATGGGGTTGGAGGGCCTGATAAGGGGCGGCGGCTGCTGCAGTGTGGGCCGAGGCTGCAGGAAGCGCGCCTGCTGCTGGAGGGGTGGCGGCTGGCGGTGCAGGAGGGCGTGGCCGGGAGGGACGGCCTTAGGAGAGGAGGGGGCTGATGGAGGGACGATGAGGACGAGGAAGTTGATGAGGAAGACAAGGATGAGCTGGACGTCACCGGAGTCTGAACAGAGGACGAGGAGGAGGCAGCCGGAGACACACCTGAAGAGACCACCTGACCCTGTGGAGAAGAGGGGGCGGGGCCAAAGACCGCTCTGTTAAAGGTCTGTGTCGCATTAGAAGGTTTTACTGAGAATACAACATTTCACACACTGAACCTCCATGTTCAGATTAAACTGTGGGGAAGATGGTGGCGAAAATGTCATTTTCGTTTATTATTTGTATGTTTTATGCTCATTTAAGCTTTTTTGTCTTTTTCTTTATAAATGCTTGGCTGTTAGGTCAAGGTTAAAAAAAATGTTGAAATTCAAGAATATATGTAATAATGACAATGAGGCATGTTTGTTTATGGATAATGTTGTACTAGGCCTGTAATGGTACACAAATGTTTGTTTCGGTACGTTTTCGGTTTTGAAATCCGCGGTTCGGTTTTTTTTCAATTCGGTACGGGAAGAAAGAAAACCCCTCAAAATGTCTTTAATGCATTTATGAATTTTTTGAACATTCTTCCACCAATTTTTGGAGACAATAGAATATAGAAAAACAGGAATAATATAATTCTGCTGCTATAAATCAAATAGAAAATAAAATATTACTAAATGTATTTTAAACATTAGTATTGCACTTTTCCCTGAAAGGGAGTTTTGAACAATCAACAAAAATCTAATCACATGTCTGTCAGTTCACATTCTGCTTTAAAATTAAAAAAAAAAAATCCACATGAAGTGCAACATTAACAAGAGAGCAAACTGGTATTCTGTTAAAACAATCTGAAGAGCACATTGACAAATAAATTAACCTAATTATTTATTTTAGGACAGATAAACTGTTTAGGCCACTTTGCGTACTTGTGTGTGCAGGGTGCGATTTGTCAAAAACACGGGGGGGGTTTTTGAAGGAGGCGGGGGGGGTTATACGTTCAGTCCATAACTGACGTAATAACTAACACTGGCGTGAAACGAAAGTGAAACTTCACATCCTTTCAACTCCTTTGCAACTTCCAACTCCTGGATTCTATTCCTCTATTACACAGCGTGTGTGTGTGTGTGTGTGAGTGTGAGTGTGAGTGTGAGTGTGAGTGTGAGTGTGAGTGTGAGAGTGAGAGTGAGAGTGAGAGTGAGAGAGAGAGAGAGAGAGAGCGCTAGTGTCAGTGTTTTAGAACTACCGTAGTTCCTATTGGCCAAACAATGTCCGTCTTATTAACGTCTCTTTCCCCGTTGTTGTCTTCACCTGAACCTGTACTGATCCCAAACAGGACTGTAATGATGGCGGAGGGTCTTCAGTCTCTTTCCTTCAGGTTCATATCATATTTGTTGGGTTTCTTTTAACCTTATGGAAGCAGCTATTTCATATTTCGAGTCATTGTGTGCTAGTTCCATATGTCCATGTGGAACTTGCGCGGATTTAAAGTTCCACATCGAACGACGTCTTTCATTCCTTTTTCTTTTCTCAACATACTGTGCTGTTTCGGTACAGCTGTGTACCGAACCGAACAGGTGTGTACTGAAACGGTTCGGTTCAGTATGTGTACATTATAGGCCTATGTTGTACTGATAAACTCTGCTGTAATTATTGAAGAAAATGGTTGAATTGTTGAGTCTGTATGACTGAACTGCCCATGATCATATTGTTGTGTGTAATTCACTTACTGCAATATGTATTTGTTGTAGTTCGATACCAAAATTAGGAAATAGTATTGTTTGATTCTTGTATCAAGTAGGAATAAAGGTGTAAAAGCACTGAGGGGTAGGATTAAATAAGTTATACTTCTTCCTACTCCTTTTCAACCATGCAAAATTCAGACTTGTATGTGGTGAAGATAGATTCTGCCCATTTAAATGTTTTATTTTGTTTATTTGTTTTGTTTTATTTTGTTTCTTTGCATGTTCAAAATAAATAAAATAAAATATTTTTGTTTTTAATTTGCAAATGATAAATTGCAGCAGTAAATGATGCAGATATTGTATTAAGAGATTTGACAGTTCTGTTTGAAATTACTACTGTAAATGCACAGGTACTTTGTTAAAGAGGCAGAAATATATTCTTCTTCCTGCTCCTTTTAATTCATAATGTGGACATTGTGCTGACAGATTTTTATTTTTCTGTGTTGTTCTTTTATCTTATGAATTAAAAAAAATAAACAACAATGCTGACTCCACTGTGATGAAATATCTGTAAAATCAGCATCTATGAGTGAACGTATCTCCACCACTGTCTGCCCAATGGTGTCCAGATCTAATCCACATATGGACCCGTTCAACTACACAAACCTCCACCACGTCCTACATGGTTAATGTTGGTCTCACCTCTTCGTCCTCCTCGTCGGTGCTCTTCCCTGACGGAGTGGTGGAGCTGTTCTTCCCATCCTCTCCAGAGGTGGCGCTTGTCCCCGTTGGGGGCCCGGGTTCCCTGCTCCGCCTCCCACTCCTGCAGAACCTCCTCCAGGTTGAAGCGCCGCCGGTAGTTCACGAAGAAGTTCTTCACCTGACCCACCGTCTTGTTTCCAATGACGTCTGCAATGGCCTGGAAGTCCTTCCCATATTTACGGACACCTGAAAGAATGGGGAGTTAATTTGATTGGTTTTTCAGGGAAGATTGGCAGATGACTCACGTAGAATGAGCATCAAAAATACAAAAGATACAAAAAATAGCACATGTATTGACTGGTTTTCCACATTTTCCACAGTACGTTGATGTGTCACTAAATCCAAATATGAACTGATGACAAGGTTTTCATTTATTTATTGTTTATTTAACCTCAATCCTTCAAATCACAGCCTTTGGCCTTTAAGTAACTGCACATGCTGATACTATGATTATGAACAAGAAAATAAACAATATTAATAAATTATACTAATGTTGATGTTATAGGGATCATATTTTGCTAAACCTACTTTTATTAGTCTTTGGTTCATTTATTTGTGTATTTGAACCCTTAATAGTTCATAAAGTTTGAATTTGAACCCTCCAGGTGCTGCAAAGCTATCTTTATGTTAATTTTGGCAAAAATCAAGCAGATTTCTACAACCTTTTTAACATTAATTCCTGCTTAATTTGCTACGTCTATAACTAGTTACATCCCAACATTTGCACATATAAGGTCAAGACTTCTGATGAACATTTCTCAGAGTACACCATAACTGTTTGTCAGCAGCAGCGGTTGTAGTCCATACTGAAAATATGTCCAAACTTTGAGCCAATTCCCCAAAATGTTCAGTTGTTCGTTGAATGGGACAGAGCAGCACAGCCAACAACCTGGAGGGGTTGGGTGTGAAGTGGCTCATGTGCATTTAAAGGGCCAGCGCTCAAAACCACCTTTCTGGTGTCAACACTCAGAAATAGGATTGAAGATGGACCTGTGGAGTTGAATTAATGAAGAATTCAGACCCAAGCACAGCATTTACAGTTTATGTAGACCACAGGGAATGTTTTAAAATGCATAATTCAATTAAAAAAAGTAAAATATCACTCCCTTAATGTTATTGGTGGGATTTTCTAACCACAATGATCCACTTTTTTTTTTTTAATTTTTAATTAATCTAATCTGATCTACCTCTACCGGTTCAGACGAGCATCACCACTCACCTTGAACGGCCAGAAGCTGCTCGTCGGTCGTCCAGCGGGCGTTCACCTTCTGGTTGCACTACAACGACAAACCCATATTTAACAACAGCATCGCTCTCTAGTGGTGTGACACAACTTTACAGCAGAAACACATCCAACAGGCAGTAAATTACTGTGAACTTCTCATTTCTCACTCATTACCTCCGCCAAGGAGGTTATGTTTTTGCCAGGGTTTGTTTTTGTTTGTTTGTCTGTCTGTCTGTTTGTCTGTCCGTTAGTGTGCAACATAACTCAAAAAGTTATGGACCGATTTTGATGAAATTTTCAGGGTTTGTTGGAAATGGGATAAGGAAGAAATGATTAAATTTTGGTGGTGATCGGGGGTGGGGGGGCCCATTTCCAACAAACCCTGAAAATTTCATCAAAATCTGTCCGTAACTTTTTGAGTTATGTTGCACACTAACGGACAGACAAACAAACAGACAGACAGACAAACAAACAAACAAACCCTGGCAAAAACATAACCTCCTTGGCGTGGGGGGGCCCACAGGGGGGGCCACTGATCAGCCTTGGCGGAGGTCTGCGCTCTCCGAGTGCTTCTAGTTAACTTTTAATCAGTGTTCAGTAATTAGACAAATAATTGAATCTTTTTGTTTCTTATATAGAACTTATTTACATAAGGATGTGTTATTTTCTGTTTTATAAAAATGAGACAGAACATCCAGTCCTTTCTTAATCTGTGTTTCTACTGTTTCTGAACAGGAAAACAAAGGAAATGTCTGTTTGTGACTTTTGAAATGAAATGAAAATTGCCTTCCTGATTCATTTAATTTCTGTGTCTAAGAATACGTTTCAGAATTAAGATACATAACAAATGATTAAGCTTTTATGTATTATTATTCTTGTTAGTTAAAGTTTGGCAAACTTTGAGACTCGTCCTCATGTGACTAATGTGTCTGATGTCTGATGTTCTTGGTACAGATAGACGGGATGTTATGTGACTGGGGGTTTCCATTCTGGAGGCTGTGTTTTAGTCTCTAGTTCTGAGCAGAATTGGACCTCAGCTCAATGTCAGAACCTCCAGGGACAGATCATTAAACTAGAAGCACTCGGAGAGCGCAGACCTCCGCCAAGGCTGATCAGTGGGCCCCCCCACCCCCGATCACCCCCAAAAGTTAATCATTTCTTCCTTATCCCATTTCCAACAAACCCTGAAAATTTCATCAAAATCTGTCCATAACTTTTTGAGTTATGTTGCACACTAACGGACAGACAAACAAACAGACAAACAAACCCTGGCAAAAACATAACCTCCTTGGCGGAGGTAACTAGACCGGGCTGGTTCACAGGGTTCGGATCCGTTCAGTACCTCAGGCAGCCGGAACTCATCAATCCCAGAATCCAACATGTGTTTGAGTCCGCTGTTCATCTGTTTGGCATTTTGGACCTGAGGAACCAACAGAGACACAGTGGTCAGTCCTGTCGATCAGAGCTACCTCCTGACCAGCAGGGGGCACTGTTTCCACCTCAGCCCAGTACATGAACAGGCACCAAGCAGGACGACTCCAGTGTTGTTAAGTTGGTGACTTTCTCACTAAATCTGCCAACTTCTCAAATCCTCTTGGTGACTTTTTTTGTCAAAAGCAACTAGCAACAAATCTAGTGACCTTCTCTTGTGTTTTTGAGACTCTGATGTGAAAGCACAATATCATTCTGCAGCTACTGTCCCGAGCAAATAGCAGGTGCTGCCATAAGCCCCTGCCCCATCCCAAAGCACTCACAGGTGGTCAGTCTTACAGTAGCCTCGCACAGCAGTCCAAGCTACAGTCAGAGCAGAGATGAGGCCAACCAGTCCATGTCCACACTAATGAATCGCGCATGCACAAAGCCATCTCCGATCCATGTAAATATAAATGTTTCTTTACTGTCACACTTAAAATAAATCACTGCATTTGACTCAGACAGCCTTTGTTTGGTTTAGTTTCTAACTAAACCAAACTTAAGAAAAAAAAAAAAAAACTCTAACTCTTCCAGAGTGTCTCTTTTGGGTCACTTTGTGGTCCCAAGCCCAGATAAAGGAGGACGGTTACACATTGAACTAGCAATTCCACCCTACATAACAGACTTTTGATTAAAATTGATATTCTAACATTTAACAATACAGGACAAAATCATGCTATTACATGAGCAAAAAAAATGTCTCCTTTTTGAATGTCTGGGGTTGCCAGAAATTTGTGATATTAAAATGGGGTCACAAGCCAAAAAAGGTCGGGAACCACTGATCTAGTCCTTTATTAACTACCAGTGAATTAAATATAAGACTAGAAGCACTCGGAGAGCGCAGACCTCCGCCAAGGCTGATCAGTGGCCCCCCCCCCCCCGTGGGCCCCCCCACCCCCGATCACCACCAAAATTTAATCATTTCTTCCTTATCCCATTTCCAACAAACCCTGAAAATTTCATCCAAATCTGTCCATAACTTTTTGAGTTATGTTGCACACCAACGGACAGACAAACAAACAAACAAACAAACAGACAAACAAACAAACCCTGGCAAAAACATAACCTCCTTGGCGGAGGTAAAAATATATGATTAACATTGAAAAATGTGAAATGTAGAGAATAATATTATTATAAATTGAGGTAAATCACTTAAAAAAGGTTAAATAAAAAGAAAATTTCATTTGGAAATCGCCACAAAATAATTCTAGTTCTTTCAGGGTTAATAATAATTAAAATCCATACAATGAACAAAATCCGAACTAAATAACAGAATCAGACTCTCGTTGCATCTTTTACTTTAAATTTTAAACCTCAAACCATCTGATTTGTTCAACTGACTGAAAATCATCCTCTAAACTGGAATGAAAGAATAATTTTCTATTAAATGAATGTCACTGAGATGAAATGACATGTGATCATGTGATCTGTATAAAAACAGACAGGAAGCTGTATCCATGGCGATGAATCAGTTGTCATGTGACCTGTTGCAGCTTCACTGTTATTGATTTCATGTTGTAGGATGTGAGATGGCATGGTCGGATGTCGGTGGCGCCCCCTACCTGTCTCTTAAGCGACACCAGCTCCATGTCGAGTTGTCGCAGGAGGCTGTTGGCGGCGGAGGCGGAGCAAGACACAGCCACCACGTCCTCCTGGGTCAGGTACATGCCTTTGGGAGGGCGGCAGCGGGACCGCTGGTGGTGCCGGGGTGCAGCATGGTGTGGTGCTCCCGCCGACCCAAACCCATCTTTACACCTGTGGCGTGGCTCCGTCTGGTTCTACAGGGAGAGGGGGCAGGTCAAGGGTTACGATCACATGATCACATGATTGTAATATAAGTACAGACTCCACTAATGTCATGTTTCTGTTGTTTACACACTAATCTCCATGGCAACAGAGACTCAGGTGTGTTCGTACCTCTTTCTTGGTTTCCTTATTGGGGTCATAGTCGCTGTCATTGGGCTTCAATGGGATTGGCTTCCTCAATCTCCTCATCACTATGGCAACAACAAACAATGACATTGTCAACAAATCAGTGAACAAACCTGAAACAACAAAACCATTAACCACATTCATTCTAAAAATGAGCCTGATGTGTAATTAGATGAATAGTATCTGTTTAATCTACACATTTCATTGATGTGAGTCACTGATTGACAGGCTCTGGACTCGACCGGTTTGGTCTGGACTCCAGCTGATCCTGGTCCGAAACCAGGTTCAACCGACGCCATGTTTGAGCTTCTATAATGTTCACTCCTATTGGAGACAGAACTGGATAGGGTCCAGTCCGTCCATGTCTCTCAGTCCCACCTGTCGTCCTGGTTGCTCCGGCTGGCCAGTTTCCGGGCCTGTCGGTCCATCAGACTGGTTCTGGACCGGGTTTTCTTCCAGGAGTAGTAATACTTGACCAACTGGAGATGGATTTGTCCGGTAACTGAAAACACAAAGCAAAGGCGCCTTCAAATTCGACTGAACCATGAAACCAAGAACTGAACCTGATCCACACAGCCCAGCCTTAAAACCTGCCCAGGTGTTTGTCTTTTTGTTAGTGGTTAAATTAATAATATTAATCAGATCCAGCGGTGACACTGGGACACATTTCATGTTCAATAAGCTCTGTGTGTAAACTAAATACTTATCTCCACGTTTAATACATGTATGAATAGGTCTCAGTAAGTACTTTCACATGACACGTTACAATTTACAGAAATAAAATCTTGGGGTAAAAATACTTAAATTACTGCTGCATGACATGGGGACTCAAAATGAACATCTTTTTTTTTTTTTTTTTTTTTTTACACACTTACGCAAAATGTACAGAACATGCTGTTCTCATAAGAAATTGATACTAAACAAAATAGGGCTTTAGCTCTGATGTTAAACTACAGTTGTGATCAATATTGGATAAAATGCTAAAATGATAAGTTTTTATGAACACAAATATATTGTGACACAGGGACCAGCAGTTTGTACCTTGTTCAGTATCAGAATAAAAGACTTTGCTGGAACAAAAACACTACAAATATGCTAATAAACTTTCATTTAACATACATATTCCAACTGAAGAGATATATACAGCTAATAGCAGAGCAAATCTTACAAATAATTGGATTGTATATAACCTTTCTATATTCTTGTTGAATAATTCCTACAGATTCACAGACTTAAAATATCACTTATACAAGCGAGAAAAAAAATATTATTATTAAAGTTAATAGTGCGTTTACATATATGTCAGTAGTATAACTTTACATAATTAGTTATATCTTTTTCTACGAGTGATACTGAATTTTTTTAACACTTCCATAAAATAGAGATCTTAAGCTAAAAAATTAGCCTAATTGAGAAATGATAAGTGAAACTTTAATTTTTGACACTGATGTTCACTTTCGCTTCATCTGGTCCTAAATACATAAATAATAAATACATGTTTGTTCTGGGTAATTTTGCAAGTATAATGACTGGACCTAATAATAATCAGTCATCCTCAGAAGCCAACAAATGCCTTGAGCCTGTTCTTCCATTGTTAGAAGTTTAACTGCTGAGATACTGGTGTTTTGAAGACATTAGATGAAGCTCAAATGTTTGACAGATTAAACAGTGAACATGTCGGTGTCTAACGGGTAGGGTTGGGGGGGTTGGAGTGTTACCATCTGCTGGATGCGGTGGAAACTCTTCCCATGGAAGCTAAAGGCCTGTTCGAACAGAACCTTGTCCTCCACAGTCCACTCATCTGGAAACGGTGTGAAGTTCGGTAGGTCGGCCATAGATTTCTCAATGTTGTGTTTGTGCCAGAAGAGCATCCCGAGTGCCTGAAACATATGTTCATACGTTCATGGATGTTACAGAGGAAACTAGAAGCCTCGGAGAGCACAAACCTCCGCCAAGGCAGATCAGTGGGCCCCCGTGGCCCCCCCACCACCGATCACCACCAAAATTTAATCATTTGTTCCTTGTGCCATATCAACATTTCCTGAAATTTGCATCCAAATCCGTCCATAACTTTTTGAGTTATGTTGCACACAGACAGACGGACAGACAGACAAACAGACGCCGACAAAAACATAACCTCCTTGGCGAGGTAATAAACAGACGGCAACTGATGAACACAGTTTGGAGAACAAAACCCAAGAACGATTAATCAGATGTTACCCATCCTGGAAAATAATTCAACACTGGGAAATGAACAGTCTTCATCTTCTTACAAACTGATGGATGAACATTTTAGTCAAAGTGAAATGAATCGGAGTCACTAAGCATCAAAACAATGTAATTAAACAATAAATCTGGAACCAATTGTTAAAAATTGGAATAATTCAGGCCTGTTTTTATTTTCTGTCGGTCTATGTTGTGTCTGAACAGTCTGAAGGATGGATATTCAGAGGGGTTAATAACATGGATCTGGACCACGTGGACCAACACAGGCAACAGACTGAGGCCAGAACCAGAACCAGCTTCTAAACCGGTGTGAAGCCTTTCCACCGACCTGCTCCACGGTGTATCCGTGTTTCTCTTTGGCGATGGCGATGTACTCGTCCACTGTGGAGACAAACACACAGTTACTCCAGCCCATCTGTGGACCTGATAGAGGACTGCAAGCCTAGACTTCACTTACATTTGGAATCAGCGATGGTGTTGATATGGAGACCAACCAGCATCCCCCCCGCTGTCTTTATCTGTGTATTTAGTCGAACCTGGAACCAACAGAACACATAGAAACTGATCAGGGATCATCACCTGGACCACAGCCAAACCAGGACCACATACAGAGCACCAAACTGTGTGGACTGTCACAAACCTTTCCAGACCTGACGTACAATAACATGTCATGAAGTGCTGCACTCTATCACATCTGTTTTCATCATTTTACACTTTGCTGTTGCTCTGCACACCACTTTTGTTGCATCTCTGTCAGTTTTCATCTTGTATTTTTTTTTTTTTTTTCTTTGGTCTCATTTCATTAATTTGGACTCAGCTGTGGACTAGATGAGGGTTTGTCTCTGTTGATGGGACGTCGTACAAACTCCAAACATACAAAATTCTACTTTGGTTTCTGGTGTTCTTTCTAATGAACATCCACAAAAAAAGACTAGACTCATAATGGAACCCACAAATGCAAAGTAACAGAAATCAACCAGAGAATCATGGAAAATATATGGATCCGTTCATTCTGAGAAGTGCGGAGCTATAGTTTAGATCATTTGTGTTCTTAAACTTTGTGTTCATTTCATGTGTTTGGTGTCACTGTGGCATTGTATTAAAATTGTATTGGACTGCACATTGTGTTAATCTGAAAGTGAATCTGATCTAATTCCACCACAAAGACATGAGTTCATTAAAACTAATAGAAATGACTAAAACATGTGGATTAATACTGTACCACCACCTACTGAAGCTCAGGTTTATTAGAACACAGATGATCCCTCCATTTCAATTTTACAAACAAACTATAACAACAGCATCCACCTCATTAATTAGACTTTCATTACATTCCTGAAGCCTTGGTTGGGCTGTGTTTGTCAGTAAACATGTGTATCCTCGGTCCTCTCTGTTCTTCTACTCAGTGTAAACTTCACTGTTA
The DNA here is from genome assembly GCF_902148855.1 of Sphaeramia orbicularis. NCBI lineage: Eukaryota > Metazoa > Chordata > Actinopteri > Kurtiformes > Apogonidae > Sphaeramia > Sphaeramia orbicularis. Next base: position 15,213,697 of record NC_043957.1, on the reverse strand, counting down.
CATACGCAGACCGAGGCTACCACCGTCCGTCAGGTAGAACCAACAGAACCTCACCGGGCTCGAAGTCCGGGATGGTGGCCTGGTAGTCCGCCCCGACCCGCATCCCCACATCTGGAATGCACAGAAAACGAGCACAGCTTTAATTCACGGACATACAGAGAAAAAGGCGCAGAACCGGAGCGTCCGGAGGCTGTTCGAGGCTACCCTCACCGTGTTCGTCGTCGCTGCCGCTTTCGTCAGAAAAATGTCCGTTGGACGCGTTGGACGGACTCTTGGTACCGTTGGAGCGACCTTTGCCCAGTATTCCGAGCCTTTGTCCATCATCCCCGGCATTTCGGTGCTCAGATCGCCGTTCGAAGCCGCGGTGGTCGGTAGAAAATGTCAGCGGAACCCGGAGCCTCGGTGCTGCAGTTCCCTCCACAGACGCTGCGCCACCTTACGCTTGATTCTGCAGATAAAATGAGCCTTCACTCCACAGACCAATACGTGGCAGCCGGTCACAATCCGCTCCGTTTCCCGACACCGGTCAGATGTGAAGGGTCGGACGTTACCGGACTTTTCACCGATTCACAACCCCAGACCCGACTGGATCTAACCAACGCGGCGGAAGGATTTAAACGCACCGACGGGCAGCACTGCGGCTGCTGCTGTGGCTGCAGATCCTTCCGCCGAACAGAAAACTAACAAAGTAAAATAAAATAAAAAATAAAACCAGAATTAAGTGAAAACTGGAAGAAAACAACGTTTTATCTGAATCATAACCAACTGAATCCATAAGGGTTTAAAAATTAAGAGGAAACGCAAAGATTTTATGAAATATATGAGTTAAACATCATGAATACCCTGGATGTAACTGCAGCAGGACAACATAGATGTGATCAACCCTGTAGATTTATTGGACTTTCAATAAACTGTCAATTATTTGGTGAATTTTGTTTGTTCCTCTCCTTGTTTTCAGCCTTCCTGTACTGAGTGTAGATGACCAGCAGAGGGAGACACCGCACAAAGAACTGACAACTTCACCAAACCATCATCTCACCCCAAACACACATTTAAAGACCTGTTTTCATTCAGCCATAATACAAAAACAACTATGTATCAGTGGCGGCTGGCAAAATTATCTTTTGGTAGGGCACAGTATCCACGTCAGTTTTCAGCTGCACTATAACCACATATCACCACTAGGGTACACCAAAGTACATACACCACTATCTTAAAATATGAATTTATACTATAATAAAAATACACAGTATGTGTTTTCAGTCATTTATTTTCCATACAAATTTCACCCGTCTATCCTTCAAACATACACATTTTTCTTTGACTGTTGATAAAGTCAGATATGTCCCTGACAAGTGTCTTTCACTGATAGTATGGACAATGCATGTAGAAGACCAGGGGTGAAGGTGGTGCGGGTAGATTGTATGGCATAAAAAAAAAAGAAAAAAAAGAAAATGAGCTTACAGGCTAAAACATATCAGTGATACCACACCTTCGTGCCAGGAGTCGACACCCTACTTGCTTCTCTGCTGCTTATAATAATAATAATAAAATAATAATAGTAATAATTTGCATTTATAAAGTACTTTTCATTCAGCGGAACCTCCATCCATCCATCCATCCATCCATTATCTTCCGCTTCTTCCAGGGCCGGGTCACGGGGGTAACAGTCTGAGCAGGGACGCCCAGACTTCCCTCTCCCCAGACACCTCCTCCAGCTCTTCCGGGGGGACCCTGAGGCATTCCCAGGCCAGCCGAGAGACACAGTCTCTCCAACGAATCCTGGGTCTTCCCCGAGATCTCCTCCCAGTGGGACATGCCCAGAACACCTCCCCAGGGAGGCGTCCAGGAGGCATCCGAAACAGATGCCTGAGCCACCTCAGCTGGCCCCTCTTGATGTGGAGGAGCAGCGGCTCTACTCCGAGCCCCTCCCTGGTGACTGAGCTCCTCACCCTATCCCTAAGGGTGCACCCAGCCACCCTGCGGAGGAAATTCATTTCAACCATTTGTATCCAGGATCTTGTCCTTTCGGTCATGACCCAAAGCTCATGACCATAGGTGAGGGTAGGAATGTAGATTGACCGGTAAATCGAGAGCTTTGCCTCTCGCTCAGTTCCTTCTTCACCACAACCGATCGGTACAGCAACTGCATCACTGCAGACGCTGCACCTGTCTGTCAATCTCATGCTCCATCCTTCCCTCACTCGTGAACAAGACCCCAAGATACTTAAACTCTTCCACTTGGGGCAAAGACTCCCCACCGACCCGGAGAGGGTAAACCACCTTTTTCCCGTCGAGAACCAGGCCTCAGATTTGGAGGTGCTGATCCTCATCCCGCTCGCTTCACACTCGGCTGCAAACTGCCCCAGGCACGCTGAAGGTCCCTGGACCCCATACTCCCGAAGCACCCCCCACAGGATACCACGAGGGACACGGTCGAACGCCTTCTCCGGATCCACAAAACACATGTGGACTGGTCGAGTGAACTCCCATGAACCCTCAAGTACCCGATGTAGAGTATAGAGTTGGTCCAGTGTTCCATGACCGGGACGAAAACTGCATTGTTCCTCCTGGATCCGAGGTTCGACTATTGGTTGGATCCTCCTCTCCAGTACCCTGGAATAGACTTTCCCGGGAGGCTGAGGAGTGTGATCCCCCTATAGTTGGAGCACATCCTCCACTCACCACCCACCGAGGGAATCGTAGGGGCTTGGTGCTATGTGGATTGGGTGGCAGTCGATGGCAGGGAGCCCGACAACCCGATCCCCAGACACAGAGTCAGCGGAACCTCAAAGTGCTAAATGCCGCTTAGTCACAGCTCAGTAATATTACTTACAGACCTAATCGCTGATTCCATTTCTGAGGAAGGTCTTGATTCTTTTAAGGATGTAATGTGTACTCCTGTGGGCGGTGCTTGGGCAAAATTTTTTGTGCCCCCAGGGTCTCCTATCTTTTGTACTGGAGGGGGTTTACTGTGTACATGCCATTTGTAACAAGAGTGTATTATGGTAAACAGAGAGCCTTAGGTGCAGATTTTTGCACCTCAAACCAGAAACACATGATTTGACTTTGCATGAAATGACTGAAAACGTTTTTGAACTATATTTGAATGCAGATTATACACACTACCCATGGGCTGTATCATGTATAACTCATTTATTATTAATATAATAATAACTAGAAGCACTCGGAGAGCCGCAGACCTCCGCCAAGGCTGATTAGTGGCCCCCCCTGTGGGCCCCCCCACCGAGGGTTTGTTTGTCTGTCTGTCTGTCTGTCTGTTTGTTTTGTCTGTCTGTTATTGTGCAACATAACTCAAAAAGTTATGGACAGATTTGGAAGCACAGCAGACCTCCGCCAAGGGCTGATCAGTGGCCCTCCCCATGGGCCCCCCCACCCCCGATCACCACCAAAATTTAATCAGTTCTTCCTTATCCCATTTCCAACAAACCCTGAAAAATTTCATCAAAATCTGTCCATACTTTTTGAGTTATGTTGCACACTAATGGACAGACAAACAGACAAACAAACCCTGGCAAAAACATAACCTCCTTGGCGAGGTAACTAGAATCACTCGGAGAGCGCAACCTCTGCCAGGCTGATCAGTGCCCCCCCCCCCGTGGGCCCCCCCACCCCCGATCACCACCAAAATTTAATCATTTCTTCCTTATCCCCATTTACACTAAACCCTGAAAATTTCATCCAAATCTGTCCATAACTTTTTGAGTTATGTTGCACACTAACGGACAGACAAACAAACAAACAAACAAACAAACAAACAAACAGACAAACAAACAAACCCTGGCAAAAACATAACCTCCTTGGCGGAGGTAATAATGGATTGGATTTTACATAGCGCTTTTCTAGACACCCAAAGCGCTTTACATTATTGATCCATTATTCATTTGCTCTTTATTCTTTGCTATTCATTCATCTGTAGCTACAGCTGCCCTGGGGCAGACTGACAGAAGCGCGGCTGTCAATTCGCGCCTACGCCCCTCTGACCACCACCCAATTCATACGCATCCATACACCAGTGTGAGTGGCACTGGAGGCAAGGAGGGTGAAGTGTCTTGCCCAAGGACACAACAGCACATGGACAGAGTGGGATTCGAACTGCGGTCATCCAATAACCGCCGGTTATTGGATGACCCGCTCTACCACCTGAGCCATGGCCGCCCCATTACATTAATATTTTTGTAAAATTATTTTAGACAATTTCTATCGTCTTCTTCTTTATGTGAGACAGGTGGGGGGGCTAGTGCCCTCTCTTGATGAGCTGCCACTGCTATGTACTGTATGTATCCCTAATTAGGATTGAGGAGATGATGTAACAACGAGCGTCCCCACCCCATTTCACCATTTTGAATTTACATGCACCAACAGTCCATAGCAGTGCGTTCATTGTTTTTGTAAATTGTCTGTGAAATCTGTCCGATAGAAGATGCCTGGGAGACACTGCTGTGTTAAAAACGGTTCCAGTTACTCCTGTGATTGACACAGCAAGCATAGAGACCCGGAGGTATGTTATTTTGGGTTTCCAACTAGTTTAATGCATTTACAATTTCCACACACTAACCCAGCGAACACACTAACCAGGCCATCACTAAAACTAGAATCCAACCCCAGTCACTTCACAGATACATGGAGCAAGAATGTAGAGAGGAAAACATTCAAAACATAAATGATACTGTCCACTGACAATGAAACAGTGTTGACAGTATTTCAAAATTACTACCTCCTTGTTTACAACACGTAAACATTGCACTGTCCACAGGCTGACCTCTGACAGCACCACAGTGCTTTCACAGTCATCGGACTTGTAGGCCTTGAGGCTTTTGAATTCTTCCACTGTGCAGTAACTTATGCCAAAAACGAAATAGTAAACTAACTACATGTAGGTACAGGGTGGCAGAGTCCAGATCCCTGCACCAGTCAGACACCAGTGAACACCAGTAGCTCGTAGGGGTCTTTATCCTTAATATCTCTGATCTTCTCCAAATACCTTTGCTTAGCAGTCACGTTGAGATTCTCTCTACAGAGACCCCTTGCTTTTGCCGCCGCCTTCTCTGTTTTTTTTTCTTAAATCTTGATTCATACAGCTCTTTCCTGCATGTCTGTACTATGCTGTTGCCCATAGCAACTGATAACTTGGAAGTTGAAAATGGTGCAGCCTCCGAGATATGTCACGTGATATGATGTATGTCCCTCATTCCAAATAGGTACTTTCTCTAATATTTGCAGCAACCATTGGGGTCCCTTGGCTGTTTGGAACAAGAAGAGACCATATTTGTATAAAATGGGCGGAGCTGCATGAGTATGAAGTGTTGATTATCCATCCATGATCCATCACTTATCAAAGTCCAGGTTGGGTCCAGACCACCTCCTGTAGGGGGTGCCAAAGTGGACCCAGGCCTAGGAGGAGGGGTCACATGTGAGTTAATGCTAAACACTAACTTACTGACTCAGTTAAACTGTAAAAATTTGGTAGATACTGCACATTTAATAAAGTTGTTTTATGTCTTAGTTTATTTATTAACCACAACTACAGCTGTCAATGAAAGCCATAAAAGCCAATTAATGGAGAAAGAATAAAACCAGTGAAACCAGGAGGGTGCTGGGCCCCATGAATTTGTCATGTTTACCCCCCTTTATTGATGCCCCAGTGTGGACTCACCCAGACTTACCTGGACTCACCCAGACTCAATTGGACTCACCTGGACTCATCCAGACTCAACTGGACTCACCTAGACTCACCTGGACTCACCCACACTCAAATGGACTCACACAGACTCACCTGGACTCATCCAGTCTCAACTGGACTCACCTGGACTCACCCAGACTCACCCACACTCAAATGGACTCACACAGACTCACCCGGACTCATCCAGTCTCAACAGGACTCACCCAGACTCACCCACACTCAAACTGACTCATACAGACTCACCTGAACTCATCCACATTCAAATGGACTCACACAGACTCAACTGGACTCACTTGGATGCACCCAGACTCAACTGAACTCATCCAAACTCACCTGGACTTACCCGGACTCATCCAAACTCAGGTGGACTCACCCAGACTCAATGGACTCACCCGGACTCACCCAGACTCAACTGCAGTCACCCAGACTCAACTGGACACACCTGCACTGACCCAGACTCACCTGGACTTACCAGGAGTCAATTGGACTTACCCAAACTCAACTGGACTTGCCCAGACCCACCTGGACTCAACTGGACTCACCCAGACTCAACTGGACTGACCCAGACTCAACTGGACTGACCCAAACTCACCCAGACTCAACTGGACTCACCTGGACTTCAGAATCCTCTAAACCAAGTAACCAGCAGGTGGAGTGTTTCTTGTACATATGGACACACTGGGAGAATCAGATAGGGATAGGATGTCATCATTCATCCAGGTTCGTCCAGGTCTCAAGTTTTGGAGGACCACATTTCAAAGAGAACCTCAGTTAAACTAAGATATGAATCATCTGCTATGATGTCGACCCTTCAGATCCTGACACCAACCATGTGGTAAATGAACGTCACATCAGGTCCCATCCAGAGGATTCATTAAAAAGTTCCAAACCTCATGGGCAGTTTTTACTGACTTTGACCTTTGATCTGAAAGAACATGAAGTCCCAGAGAATGTCTGAAGAAATGTCACAAATGCCAAACTACCCCGAAGGTTTGGACTTTTTCAGTTTTATGAAAAAAAATTGAATTAATATATCGTATTGTGATGTAGGTAACTTGATGGACCTGATGGACTTGATGGATCTTGATGGATCTAATGAGACCTGATGGATCTGCAGGACTTGATGGATCTGATGGATCTAGAGACCTGATGGATCTGCTGGACTTGATGGATCTGCAGGACCTGGGTCTGATGAATCTGCAGGACGTAATGGATCTGATGGACCTGTAGGACCTGATGAATCTGATGGACCTGATGGGACCTGTGGTGTGGATTAAGCCTCATGTGGGAGCTGAGCTGTGACTGGCTGATCTTCGGTAGGGTAGGTTATGACCAAGAAAATCAGACCATCAGACCTCAGACCAGGTCTTTTATGAACAAAGGATCCTGAACTGATCCAGACTCAGGGTCTCAGGTGTGATCCAGGTCCCACTGAGTGCATCTGGTCTCTGTACAGTGAGGATCAGGATCTGAACATATGGACCTGCATGAAAGTAGACAAGTGATGTGCGGATTGATACTGAAACATCAATATCTCTGAAACAAGATCTTTATACTCTAGAATCAATTCACAAATCATTGATTGTTTACTCTGTGTATAGTCTTTTGAACTTTTGAAAGTTATTTCAATTACTGGCAATTGATTTTGGATTACAGGACGTTGGACTGATTGAAAGAGATTACCGGTTTTGATCACTGCCTGGACTGCGACACCGATTTGTGAAACAGGGACTATGATAGCCGGCGAAGCCGGTGGCTGGGCAAGCAAAGTTGCGCTACAGTGCTAAGTCACCAGCTAGGCTACCAGCCGCCAGCGTAACAACAGCAAAAACGCAATGACCCCGAAGAGAGCCCCTTCGGTTGAGGAGATAGAAGACATCAAGTAATCCCTCGACTTTCTGGGTGAGGAGGTCTCTACTGTCAGGGTGCAGCAGAGGAACATCCTGGACCTGGTGGAGGAAGTCAAGCTCTGCGACTGCAGAATATAGAGAAAGAAAAAAGGATTGTCTTTCTCGAGAACCGAGTGGCTGATCTGGAGCAATACACTCACATGAATGACATCATTGTGACCTGGGCTTCAGGTCAAACCGGTCATATGCCCGGGCAGTGTTGGGAGGAGACAAGAGGACCATAGCGAGGAGACCGTCAACACTTGTGAAGCAGCAGGTGACAGCATTCCTTCAATCCAAGGGGATTGAGGTAAACAGAAATACATCGAAGCATGTAACCCTCTCCCACGGAGAAACAACACAGGAAAACCAGCCATAATAATAAGATTGCCACAGAAAGTATAAAATTCAACTATTAAAAACAAGGGAGAAAACTAAAAGGATTGGACATCTATCTAAATGAATATTTGACCAAAAAAAATGCGGACATAGCCAGAAAGGCTATCTCCTGAGGAAGCAGGGAAACATACAAAATACATGGACACAAAACTGCAAAGTATTTATTAACTGAAAGGAGGCCCTGAGGAGGCAAAGGTCCTGGTCATCTGAGACATTGGAGAATTGGACAAATTCTGATGGAACCTAACATAATGAGGAAATTATCAAAACTCAGGGACAAAACATAACACACAATCATGACAGAAAAACGGACAAGAGAACTGGACACTTCCATTACACTGAACACAAAGCACAAGATACAGAAAATAATACTGATCTGGAGAATACCTACTCAGCAACATCAACAACACCTTATTATACAGAAAATCAATATAATGCAATAATGAAATCAGAACATAAGATATATATAACAGCTGTATCAGAAACCTGGATCAACAGTGAAAAGGGAGCAGATTTTGAACTAGATGTTTATTATGAATTTAATTATATCAACAGAAAGAACAAAAAATGGAGGAGGGAGTGGCAATATACATTGAAAATGGTTTGAAATGTAAAATAATTGGAAAAAATGACTGCAGCTGTGGATGACTTACTTGAGTGTATTACAATAAAAATGTGTTTTGGAAAGATGAAGAGCATAATAATTAGTTGTATATACAGATCTCCTGGATCAAATATTGAGGTGTTTGGAGACTGGATGGAAGACATGTTCTCAAAGGTAACAACACAGAAGGTTCTATACATCTGTGGTGATTTTAACATTGACCTCCTAAACCCAAAGAAACACAAAATGGCAGAAGAATTTATAAACACAATGTTTAGCATGGGCTTATATCCGACAGTCACCAAACCAAGTAGGATCACTTCCCATTGTGCCACTTTAATAGATAATATATTTACAACATCTTGGAAAACAATACATAAAGTGGACTCTTACTAACAGACATCAGTGACCACCTGCCTATTTTTGCTTTATATAACTGTACTTATAGAAGGAAAAAGGATATCAATAATTATAAATACACAAGAATAAAAACAGAGGAAGCTATGATTGCATTAAAAATGACTTAATGATACAGAACTGGGAGACCATTTACAAAGAAAAAGATACTGATAAAGCATATGAGGAATTTCTAAATATATTTAACTTGTTATATAATAAAAATTGTCCTATAAAGCAATATAAGAATATACATAAACATACAAATAGTCCGTGGGTCACTAAGGGGCTGCAAAATGCCTGCAAAAAGAAAAATAGATTATATAGACAATTTGTAAAGCACAGAACCACAGAGACAGAGGAAAAGTATAAAAAATATAAAAATAAATTAACTAACATTATGAAGACATGTAAGAAAGATATTATAATAATTATTGGAAAAAATTAAAAGTAACATTAAAGGTATATGGAATGTTCTAAATGGTATTGTGAGACAAGAATCCAAAACACAAATTACCCAGAATACTTAAGTGAAAAGGACCAGACCATTAATAATATAGAAAATGTGGTGAATGGTTTTAACAGATTCTCCATAAATGTGGGACCAGAATTAGCAACAAAAATAAAGGAGCCAGAGACAACAGAATGTGGAAGTATAGAAGATCTGGGGGATAGAAACCCAAACACAATTTTTGTAGGAGCGGGTGATGAAAAAGAAATCATGGAAGATAGTGAGAAACTGTAAAAACAAAACCTCTACAGACTGGAATGATATCAACATGGCAACAGTGAAGAACGTTATTGATGAAATCACAAAACCACTGACCCACATCTGCAACTTGTCTTTTCAATCAGATACATTTCTGGATAAAATGAAAATAGCAAAATTAATACCGCTGTTTAAAACTGGGGATAGACATCATTACACTAACTACAGTCCTGCTTCTTTACTCCCACAATTCTCCAAAATACTTGAAAAACTATTTACAGACAGACTAGATCAATTCATTGAAAAACACAATCTACTTACAGAAAGTCAGTATGGATTCAGAACGGACAGATCAACATCTCTGGCAATAATAGAATTAATGGAACAAATCACTTTGGTGTCACAAATCACTGAAAGAGAAGGAGGGTACAATCTAAGGGGAGAGCTAAAGTTTAAAAACATGAAGTAAGAACAACAATGACAAGTATGTGCATAACAAGCTGTAGAGTGACTTTGTGGAACAATCTAGAACAGGAGATAAAGGAAAATACAAACATAAATATATATTTAAAAAGATGTATAAGAATTGTTTCTAAATAGGTATATGGAACATGAAGAATAAAAATAGTATGTCTCAAAGACCAGTCGTGGTTTCTTGGAATTAAGAGAGAGTAATTCGAATTTCAGAGATTTTCATATATGTGAGTGGATTAAAATGAGGACAGATGTGAAGTCTAGATGAATTGGGATTGTGGGTGTGAAATTATGGGACCTTATGATGCACTTAAATTATCCACTCCTTTGGCGAAGTTAAAAAAAAAAAAAAGAGTACTTTAAGTTTAAATTATTCAGAAATATCGAATTGAGATGGTAGATGTGCTTTTGTTGTTGATTTTTAAAAAATTTTTTTATTTGTTATTATTATGGTGTGAATGCTCAATGCTGTACACATTTAAGTTGATATAAGCAGCGTATTAGTTGAAAAGGACAGGCAAAAAAAAAAAGCTTTTGCTTCTAGCCTATTCCTTTTTTGTTTTTTTTGTTTATTACGATTGATGTACTGAGTACAATGATTGATGTAAAACCAAAATAAATAAATAAATAAATTCATTCATTCATTCATTCATTCATTCATTTAAATGTCAATACTTTTGATACTTCAGTCATTTGTGGTAATGTATATCAGGAACACAGTGGAAAGTAGTTAAACTATTGGGATCTTGTCCAAATGATACATGACTTGTGGGAACTACTTCTTCTTCCACCTGGGTAATTGTGTACTGTGTCACACTTCTCAGTCAGTCCTTCCCAGCTCTAAGATACCTGGGAATGACTGCCACCTCTGCACCAGCACAGAGTCTTTTCAGAGTCAGGAGAGGTTCTGAGCAAAAAATGGAACAGACTAAAGGGGAAAACAGTAAATATATTATTGATCCTTAACAAAAACTTGTGAATGAGGGAAAGTGTCAGTGTTGGATGCTTTTGTTCAAGTGTCATATGTTCAGTATTTTCATGTTTCATGTTAACACGTTCATGTAACATGAATTATGTTGCCTTCCAGGCAGGTTTTTGAGCCTGTAAGTCATGACTTCAAGCCAAGACTCACAACTTTGTAGCATTCCAAGCAAGTCACGCCAAACTGCCAGAGAAATTGTGGTAGTTAGATGTAAACAAACCAGTATGGTGGAACATACAGGAGGGGGGGGGGTTCTCCCTCTTTGTTTTTTGAGGGAAACAGAGGAGTAAAAATGGTGCATAAGGCAAGAGAAGGTGTTTTATCTTTTTGTTACATTATTTGTATATTTGGATACGTATTAGGCATTAATTTACTCTGGCACTCAACGGATTGAAAACTAGCTAACACTAGAGTAGCTGCTGATTATGCAGAACTTTAGCAGATAAAAAACATTAGAGCAATACCTTGTTTTAATAAACAATTTGCATAAACATTGAATCCACTGGGGCCGCCATTGTTGTTTCACAGGCTACGTGACCTCAGAGCTCAGAACTGGAAGTACATCGATCTGGTACGAGTTCACGGGTGGGAAGTCACAGGTTTGACTGACATTCCAGTGCATTTTCACCTGTAGAAGGTTGGAAAAGCACGAGTTACGGGTTCCCTGGAACGCAGCATACAAATGCAAGTTTTCATTTTTATAATAGTTCTTAATAATTAAATAATAATTACTCTCATGTCTTGTATTCTTTATGAAGTTATGATTTAAAACACACTTTTTTTTCAGACATTAAGTGTATTTGTACAAAGTATCGGAATAGGATCGTTATTGCCGATACCAGCCAGAATTTTACTCGGAAAGGAAATCAGTGGTATCGAACATCACTAAACCAGACTCACGTGTGGAAACAGTGACGTCATAGATGCCCCGCCTTCTGCTGGTCTCTACCTGTCTCTCTCTCTCTCTCTCTTTGTCTCTCTCTCTCTCTCTCTCTCTCTCTCTCTCTCTCTCTTTCTCTCTCGGTCTGGTCTAAAGTCTCTGTACCTCCTCTTCTTCCTCCTCCTCCTCCGCGGTGCTCGTGCTGCAGCCATCTGCCAATCCCAGTCTTGCTGAGCTGGGGGGGTGGAGGGGGGGCACTTGCAGCATCCGATATGTGAGCGGCGGGAAGCGGCGTTGCTCGCGCTGCGGGAGGACGCAGGATGGCGGGAGGACGGCGGGGGCTCGTGGCCCCTCAGAACACGTTCCTGGAGAACATCGTCCGCAGGTCCAACGGTAGGTAACCCGGTCCGTCCGCCTCCGCCGTATGTCCGTGATGTTATTCAACCTCCGTGGTTCCGTTCGGTTTCCCATCAGGCGTCTGGAGGCTGCACGTGCCCCATGCTGCACCAGCTGTTTATTTCAACACGCCGAACCAGAACCGGTTTAATTTCACCTGCAGATCAGTGATGTGTAAACACAGGACTGGACCACATCATGATCAGGTCCTGGTTCCGGTCCGTTAATATAGAGGTTTATCTGATCAATGGGATCAGACTGGACTTGACCTTTTATAGATTTACTAATATTTAATCCGATTATGGTTGATGGATAAAATCTGATTCCATGTCAGATCTAATGAGTTTAACGTTCAGTCTAAACTTTGTGACGGTTTTAATGTTAAAAGTCAGAATCAGGGTTTGGTTTCAAAGATGGTGTTCTCATTTATACTCATCAAACACAGTCACATTTAAGATTCACCAAAACTCTAAATGTGAAATAATTCCAGATGATAAAATAATATTACTGTGATGTAGTCTGTGTTTTAATGATAGTCGTGATAATATTGATTCTTTATGGTTCATTTGGCTATGTGACATTTTCAGTTAAAACCATAATGTGGAACAAATATTTAATTACTGTAATCATTTTGAATGTTTTACTTGTCGATAAGTTAATAATCTGATCATAAAAAAGAAAACAAAACCATTAATGCTATCCTGTTCATCAAATGGCGCTAGTTGACTTTAGATTTAATTCAATGAAAGGCAGCAAATAGTGAAAACAGAAAATAAGTACACAATCATAAAATACAAGTTTTAGTGGTTTTGTGTATAATTGAAAAACACAACATCAGGTTTGTTCAACTTTCACTTAGAACTAAAAATAATCTGTTTGACTGATATACTAATAATATAAAAACATATATAAAAGCTTGCATTATAATAATAATAATTTGACATTTACCGTGTGAACAGTAAAAACATTATTATGAGACTTAAACACAATTTAAAATTATTGTAGGCAATGACATTACTAAGTAAATAGTTTAAATTAGTAAATGGTGTTTTTTAAAATTTATTATCTCCACTAAATAAATATGGTAATAAGTCCAAAATCGTGATACTGTTTAATTTATATGAAAAAATTGCTTTTTTTTGCTGGCTATGGAACCTACAAATATACAGACTTAAAGAAAACACTGGAACCATCTAAATTATGTTACAAAAATGTGAAAATAAGTCCAATAGCTTAGAGGATGATCCACTTATAGAGGATGAACAGCCCAAAATAATTAAAAAACAACTTAACTGTTAATACTGACTTTATTTCTATACACTGTTCTCCATAAATTTGGGATAAAATATTCTTACCTCTTCTAATGAAATGATTGTGACTAACTCACTGTCGATGAAGTGTAACAGGGGCAACATGGTGGTGCAGTGGTTAGCGCTGTTGCCTCATAGCAAGAAGGTTCTGGATTTGATTCAAACACCAGCCAACAGGGGCGGACCTTTCTGTGTTTGCATGTTCTCCCCATGTTTGTGTAGGTTCTGTCCAGGTAATCTGTCTTCCTCCCACCATCCAAAGACATGCACATATAGATTAATTAGTTAATCTAAACTGCCCATAGGTGTGAATGTGTGAGTGATGTGTCGTTGGTTCTCTATATGTCAGCCCTGTGATGACACGTCTAGGGTGAACCTTGCCTTTGCCCAGTGGTAGCTGAGAGTCTGGGACCCAGCACCCCTTTGACCCTCTCGAAGATAAAGCAGCCAGAAGAATGAATGAAGTGTAACTGGGACTCAGTGTCTCATTGTAAGATAGAAATATTAATAAGAAGAGGAATGTGTCTGAAAGCGGCTTTATGGACAACAGTGTACTTAACATTGGACAAAATGGGTCAACAGTTTTTGTTTTGATCTTTTGACTTAATGTTGAAGGACATCTTTTGTGTCCAAACAAAAACCAACATTAAGAAGATGAATGTCTGTTGCCTCAATCTTTGGGAGGGGAAACTTATCCAAAAATTGCTTTATTTCATCACTTTCAGTGCCATGATCGGTTTTATACAATGCTTGATAGTATTTTTGAACTAATATCTGTTGGATCTTCTAACCATCTACCCTCCTCAGTTCTAATAAAATGTATATTTTTTTCTGTGTCTTCCTTTCTGAGTTGCCTTCCTTTTTCAGTTGCCATACCAGTAATTTACTGGTTTTATTGCTGATACCATAAAAGCGGTATTTTGTCCTCACCATAACTGCCTCTGCTTCACCGGTGGAAATGTTGTCATACAGAATCTGTTTCTGAGTAAGAGGATGAAGAGAGGGCATGTTCATTGTGCTTTTCCAGTCTCCTAACATCATCCTCTAGTTCCAGTGTTTCTGTTGGTAAGGTTTTGCTGTGCCGGCGCGCCCACAGGAAAATCCTTCCTACCGCACCATACATTTGATACAAAATAATAATAGGTCTACACATTAGGCTATGCATATTAAAGTCTTGACTTTAAAATGTAAAGGTTTTACAACACGGAACACTGGTTGCAGTGATAGCGTCTTCCATCTTTATTGGTTGGTTCTACTGCCTGTCTACCGGATCAACTGCCCATTTGCGCATGCGCAACGGTAATTCTACTTGGACAAAATGCCTGAAATGCGTTGCCAGAGACATTCAGAGTCATTCTGCGCCACAGATGACTATGTCATTGAGTGTATCATGACTCAATAATTAATTCTATTTTCCTTATTAAATGTTGTTATAATTATATAATAATATTAATGCTGTTGCAATGTAGTTATTTCTTTCCTAAAAAATGCAGAACAGAAACTGGCCAACCTTATCTTTCAGCTGTAGTTTGGTGTTTTTTCTTTCAGCTGTAGTTTGGTGTTTTTCTTTCAGCTGTAGTTTGGTGTTTTATCGTTCAGCTGTAGTTTGGTGTTTTATCGTTCAGCTGTAGTTTGGTGTTTTTTCTTTCAGCTGTAGTTTGGTGTTTTATCGTTCAGCTGTAGTTTGGTGTCTTATCTTTCAGCAGTAGTTTGGTGTTTTTTCTTTCAGCTGTAGTTTGGTGTTTTCTTGTTCAGCTGTAGTTTCATGTTTTATCGTTCAGCTGTAGTTTGGTGTTTTTTCTTTCAGCTGTAGTTGGGTGTTTTATCGTTCAGCTGTGGTTTGGTGTCTTATCTTTCAGCTGTAGTTTGGTGGAGTACTCTTTGAAATTGTTCACTGTGAGGGAAGAGATTCACGTGCGTAATCATGGAAAGACTTACGGATTAGTGATACTTAGGCTATGACTTGGGTTTCACAGAATTGATGAAAAATTGGTGACAAAAGTCATACGCAGCTTTAAAGAGTCTGTTTACATGACCTTAAAAATCTGATAACTATTAGTTATCAGATAATTGTAATAATCAGGTCTGATGCATTTAAATGCACTTCAGAAATACGATAATTGAAAAACCCTGTTTTAGATGTTTCTACACATTGTCCACGACAAGGATTTTTTCTTAAAATAATATCAAGATGATTTGTCAATAGAAATTCTGTAAATTTTTAGAAATGAACCAAAAAGTGAAATACATCCTCTGTAATTTTAGAGCATGTCCAGAGACAAATCTCAGATTTTACAGAAAAAACAAACCCTGGTTTAATTGTATTTATTGTTAAAGCTACAGCCAGTGGTGTCATGTGACCTGGTATTTCAGTACATGTGAAGTGCCAGCGTCTGTAAATGTACATAAATTAAACACTACAGCATCAGATGTAGAGGACTGAATCACAGAAATGGAATAGAACCTGTAGTTGTGTTTTTTGTGGTGTTTAATCACTAGTAGACCCAGGTTGTTCTGTTTTAGCAGCGCTACCAGTCAGTGTTGTTGGGTCAGTGATGCTAGCGGCTGAAAACCTCCATCTGAACGTTTAATTAACACGAGTATGAGTGGTGTGAATGTCAGAATGACTGGTTGTTTGTCTCTATCTGTCAGCCCTTTGATGAACTGGCGGCATGTCCAGGGTGTACCCCGCCTTCACCCTTAAGTAGATGGGATAGGCTCCAGCACCCCCATGACCCTAGTGAGGATAAAGCGCTTCAGGAGATGGCTGATGATAACATGACTATGAGCAGTGGAACAAACATCACCCATTAATTAAATGTAACTAGAGAAGTTGGAACTGCTGGCGCCCCCTAAAGACTGCACTGCTCATTACAGCTCAGTGCAGTGTTGGTCCTGATGGGGGCGCCACTGGGTGAGTCACTAAAATAATAATCTATCAGAATCCTGTGTCTGTAAATGTCACACAGACTCAGTGTTTAGTTTATTCATTCAGGCAATGTAATAAACCATAAACCACATCCTCAGACCAGAGAACAGATTAAGAACAACCCATGTTTAGAGATGTCACGTTGTTTGGTGAAGAAATAAAGAATATGTGAGGTCGTTAAATATGGACAAACCTTAAAAGGAGGACGATCAGACCGAATGAGAAATTTATGTTCGTGTGAACAAAATAGCATCTATCTATATTATAAAATGGAAGTGGACTCTGTGTGTGTGTCTCGGGCATCACATAAAATCTGGAAAGAGTTGACTGCTGCAGTTTGGCATATTTGTGTATTTTTGGTCAAGGAAGAGACTATCAAAAACGGCAAGTTGATAGGACCAATATTTTGGGAGATATTAGCAGGCACAGGCAGAGACATTTTGGGGGGCAGGTGCTTAAGCCAAAAAAAAGGGCATAATAATCAAGAGTGACTTACAGAATCTCTATAAAGCTGACAACACAGTGCACACATTTTTTTTTTTACTGTTTTCTGACAGAGTTGAAGCATAAACATTACAATAGTAATATACGACAATAACCCTCACCAGACTGTCATTTAGCTCAACTTAAGACCTACCTTCATTTCAATAATTATGATTTTAAATGAAACAAAGCTAGTGAACTTGTCTAAGTTGTAGAACAGTAAAACTGTCTTTAAATTCTCGGCCTATCTGCCTGTTGGTCTTCCTGCCTGCTTGCTTGTATCTCTTTCCCTATCTCTTCACTAAACATGATAAACACCAGTAAATAGCTGAACAAGGCTGTGAAATCATAGATTTAATGAGTTTTTGTTTGTTAGCTTACCGGCCGACAGGCCGTAACCTATTGTCAGCGGCGGCGTCTGTCGTTGTCTGTCATCCGTTAAAAAAATTTCAATCGTCTTCTTCTCCGAAACTACAATTCCGATTGGCTTCAAACTTGGTATACAGCTTCTTTATGATGATGTCAACAAAAGTTAGTGAAATTATTTGGATCCGGATCTGAAATATAAATGATATGAAGTTGAAATTTCTCCAGTCCACCCCTGATGGGGAGATGACCAAAACATAATGTCCACATGCTGATCAGGATCTTCTTCTGGATCCGGGAACTTACGGAAAATTTAACATGGGCTCTTCTGGGGAAAAAATTTCAATCGTCTTTTTCTCCGAAACTACAGTTCTGATTGACTTCAAACTTAGTATACAGCTTCTTTACGATGACGTCAACACAAGGTATTGCAATTATTTCGATCCCGATCTGATTCTGGATTTGGTGCGACTTTGAAAAATTTTCCTATTATAAGACATAGGAAGTGGATTGATCCAATAAATCAGTAAGAATCAATGATATCAAGTTGGAATTTGAATTTTTTACAAATCTGATTGGAATATGACCAAAACATGGGCTATTTCTGTAATATAATAAATACACAGAACTGGGTGATAATAAATGGCATCTGGATACATTTCCCAAAGCTTTTAATTTGGCGGGTAAGCTACAGGGCCATTGGTCCAATTTTTTTTTTGTTCTTTAGGAAACGTCGAGCCAGTAGCGAGATAATGTTTTCAGCGGTACTAATGTTATGGTTAATTTAACACCAAACAATGTCAGGGGGTTGCACAAACACTGTCATTACCTGTCTGTCTGATGCTATGGATCAGAGGAGAAGTAGGCTGCAGCAGTTTGGCCTGGTCTGGTTCAGCACTGCATGAGCACTATGTGGAGGAGGAAAAGGGAAGGGTGGGGCGGGGACTTGTGAGGGGCACAGAGCAGGTTGGGGCAGAATTCTCACAAGATTTCAAATAAATGCCAGCTGCGTCAGATATCAAAACACATTTGGGGGAATTGATGACAGAGAGAGTATTTTTTATTCTTAACTCTTGATGAATGAAGAAACAATTGGGCTCCAGCAGAAAGGGTACTTTTCTCGTCCAGGGCAAAAGTGCAGGTGTTTGACCACCACTAGGGGTTTATCTGTGCACCGGCCTGGATGTTAGTAATGTTGGAATACAACATCCTTACAATCACATTGCTATGCCTCGAATCATAGAATCATCATTGAAGCGGGTTACCTAGCAACAGATAAACAATAGGCCCATGTTGCTATGGTGTCAAATTTCATGTGCAGAACAGACATGCCAGCTGAGAGGTTATTCAAATTAAAATGCCAGTGGGATTTACCAAGAAAGTAAAGGAATGAACTGTATCAGAGAATCTAGAACCCGTAGTTCCCCATGGGTAAAAGCGCAAGTATATATCATATTACTATAAAAGTTTGTTTAGACACAAAACCAACAAGGTTCACATTAGGAAAAGATCACGGTCATGGATAAAATAAACATTCTAACGCAGTTAACAAGCTTTTATCTTTAAGTCAGTTTCATGTGTCATCCTTATTTGATTTTGGTTGTTTTCGTGTTTCATGTGGTTTTCGTCTTTCATTTTTGCCTTTGTCGTTGTCATTATCTGTTTGGTGATGCTTTCAGTGATGACCTTGTCCGTTTGGTTTGGTTGAGATGTTCATTACTGCCAGAAGAGAGAGGAGAATAGATGCCAGAAAATCCTGACATTAAAGAGGCTTCAATCACTTTAATGTAAGAGTCGATGTCTGATTGATTACTGGATTCAGTTCTGGTATCATTAGCTGTAACAGACTGAAAGGTTCGCGCAGGGAAAGTTAAATGGTTTTAAACGTTTAAAGAGCAGCAGTAATTGGTCAGAAACTCCTTCTGATTGGATGGTTAGTGGTGGATGGATGTGATGAATCCACCTGGTTCTGTCCATGTGTCTCCGTTCATCCTAATACTGTATCTGCTTCCTCTCGTCAGATACCAACTTCGTGCTGGGAAATGCTCAGATTGTGGACTGGCCCATTGTCTACAGTAACGATGGATTCTGTAAACTGTCTGGATACCATCGGGCCGAGGTCATGCAGAAGAGCAGCACCTGCAGGTACGACCACACCGGTACTAGGATGGACCATTAAAAACATTCAAAACATCTGTCAGCATTTATCATTTTAATTATATTGGTTTATTTTTACTTTGTCAAATAATGTTTCAGTGTTTTTCATCATGTTGAATAAGAATAAATGAGCAAATAAGAGTTAAATCAGAGACTATATTTCTGTGATCTCCTACAGTTTCATGTATGGAGAACTGACGGACAAAGAGACGAGCGAGAAGGTCCGACAGACCTTCGAGAGCTATGAGATGAACTCCTTCGAGATTCTAATGTACAAGAAAAACCGTGAGTAGATCTGAGCAGGGGTTGATGTTTATTTTAAATGTTTATCTGAGGACCTGAGCCCTCGAAAACCCAGAAACTCAGCATGAACCAGATTCACAGACCTCCAGACCGGTTCAGATCCAGACTGAAGCTGTTTTAACCACAGTGTTGACATTCAGTAACATCTGGACCTTTAGAAAGTTTTTTGTTGGATCATTATTAAAGCAATCCACATGTTCACAGTCATCACAGGATGCAAACAGCAAATTAGTTGGACCGAAAAACTCAACAACGTTCTCATTTTCCTTCTAATCTACAAGAGATGTCTGAACATTTAAAACCTAGGATGTATTTTCTGCTGCTTGGTGTCAAAATCATGATCAGATTCTCCACTTCTGTTATACCTTTCACAAATAAAAGCCCTAAATGTGAGACTTAACGTTAACGTAACTCTTTTGTGTGTAAATGTCAGTCTGATTTCTACCATTAAATAATAACTTATTAAAGGGATCTGACTCCCAACAGGACACACTTGGATTAAATGTAGACTTCATGAAAACCACCGAAGGGGGTCGGACCCCCTTCAGGACCAGAAGGAATAAAAATAAAAACCATTGATATGATGGCGTTATTAAACCTGAGTCTTACTGCAGGTCGATGTATTTACTGAACCTGGGTTCTGGTCTCTGTTGCAGGGATGCCCGTCTGGTTTTTTGTGAAAATTGCTCCAATCGGAACGAGCGGACAAGGTGGTTCTGTTCCTCTGCACCTTCAGTGACATCACAGCCTTCAAACAGCCAATAGAAGATGACTCCTCAAAAGGTATGAGCTGAACCTGAACCACAAACCCTGAATACTGAAACCTGAATCCTAAACCCAATACCTGAACCCTGAACCCCCCAGAGCCAGATCCTTGATGTCTGAAACCTAATTCCTGATCCATAAACCATGAATTCTGGACCACAAACCCCAGCATCTGAACCCTGAACCCAGATGCCCTGAGATCCTAATAGAAAAAATTTTGAGACAAGAGATAGAGTTGATGGTGACATGGTGATGCATGGATAGCACAGCAAAAAGGTCCTGGTTTAATTCCAACCAGAGACCTTTCTGTGTGGAGTTTGCTTGCTCTCCCCATGTCTGCGCGGGTTCTCTTCCAGCTACTCCAGCTTTCTCCCACCATCCAAAGACATGCACTGATAGGTTAATTGGTCAACCTAAAATTGCTCATCGGTGTGAATGTGAGAGTGATTGGTTGTTTGTCTCTATATGTCGGCTCTGCGATGAACTGATGACTCATCCAGGGTGTACCCCGTCTTCGCCCATAGGTAGCTGAGATAGGCTCCAGCACCTCCTGCAAGCCTACCCCTGTGAGTTTACTTAAAAGGAATCAAGTACATATAACAGAAGTTGCAGAAATCGACTGACTAACATTAAAGATTCTAGGTTCTTATACAAGTAGAGAATGTCACACCATTGACTGTCCGACATTGTTGCATGTCAAACATTATGGGGTGTGAGTGTGGTTTGATGATAATTTTTATGGCCCCTCTCGACTGGAGATATCTTTTGTTGGCGCCCAGTTGTTGTGCAGTTAGTGTCCACTTGCTTTACAATGCCCTCCCCATCTCCAGAGCCAGAATGTTTACAGATTGAGGGGACCCTGCAGATATCTCCAGGGTCAGGAGACAATGCCGACATCTCCAAGGATGTAAGCACTGCTGATATCGCCAAAAAGGAAGACACAGTGGATCCAGATGAACTTCATATCTAAGAGTGAGGTGTCACCATGACACAAACCCTCAAACACACAGCACATTCAGAAATAGTCTAACATTGTATTTGTCCTATATATGGCTAACCCAGAGTGAACATCTGAAGCCCAAATCCCAAACCTTGAATCCAGAGCCCCAAACTTCAACCTTATCCTCATACCCTGAACCCCAGACCTCGGACCCTGAATCCAGATCTGTGCAATCGTCTCTTATTCGTTTTGTCTGTTTTTTTTCCATGTAGTGACGCTGTGTGTTGTGTTTTCTTCAGGTTGGGGTAAATTTCGCGTCTGACTCGTGCGTTGACTAGCAGTCGTGGAGTTCTTCAACAGCTTGCTCCGACCGTTCACAAAGGAGAGAATGTCCACAAGCATTCGAGGCTTGCAGAGGTAAGATCCACCATGTGCTCATGGTCCACAAGATCTGCAAGATCTACATGAGTTTATTTATTTATTTATTTTATTCATATAATGAGTTGATGAGTCATAATGTGTAACAATTTCTGTTCCTCCTGTTGATTCGGACTCACTTGGTTGTCATGGTCTGTGTACTGGAGTCCCTTGACTTTGTCATCTAAAGTGTTGGTTTCCTTCAAGTTCTCATCAACCTGTCTGCTCATAGTTTGACTGTAAAGACTTAGAGTGACTTAAAGTGTTTTTTAGCTCCGCCAAGGAACGACGGAGGTTATGTTTTCATCGGGGTTTGTTTGTCTGTCTGTCTGTTAGCAAGATAACTCAAAAATTTATGGATGGATTTGGATGAAATTTTCAGGAAATATTGATACCGGCTCAAGGAACAAATGATTAAATTTTAGTGGTGATCGGGGTGGGGGGGGACTGATCCAAGTGCTTTTCTAGGTTGGAACTGTGACCCAGTGGATGTTCAGGAGCTTTTCTTAAAGACCTACTTCATCAAAGTTAGTGTTTTTTGTGCTGAAATTATGCTGGTTGAGTTTTGTGAAGTGCATCAGCAGATTGGGGATCCAGGTGGATCCACCTGAGTCCCCCGGTACCTCAGGTCCTTCAGGGAAGCTTCGCATTAGTTTTATGATCTAAGCCTGATGCTGAGGCTCATGGATTATAAATGATGCACTTTGTGTTGGTCTGAAAGCAGCTGCTGAACAAAGTGGAACATGGAACAGTGAAGATCCTCGTTTCCTCATGGTCAAATCTGTAAACCTAACACTGAGACCCGCATATGTCATGAATAATTTAATAAAACAATAGACCAGTGACACCAACTTAGCAATGCTAAGCTAAGATTAAACAGATCCAACAGTATAAGTATTATTTCTCTACCAATAAAACTCACTGAATGAGACAAACAATAACAAAAGTAAAGGTCACATTATGAAGAGGTGATAATGAATGTTGTCTTACCTTCTAACCTTACTAACCTTACCTAAGAGTCTGGTTTAGACCTTCTCTATATGTAAGGTGTCATGAGATAACTTTGTTATAATTTGGCGCTATATAAATAAAATTTGATTTCATTTACCTATACTGTTTTCTGATCATAATTTGGTTTTAATATGAATGAAGCTTCTGCTGTTGGCTAATCCATTGGTTTGTCAGACTGAAACAAATGGACCAGGGTTTAACAGGTAAAATCTAAAAAACTATTATATTAACCTTACTAATATCTACAAATGAGCATTAATAGTGGTAATTAGTGATTAGTTGGTTCTTTAACTTGGGATTTCCTCTATATTTCTAGATGATAAATAATAAATAAATGTAACAAATGTTTTACCCTGTGGTCCATTATCTGGCTGATATATTGATCATCGTGCCTGTCCATCAATTGGACTGAAACTATTCAATGTTTTTTTCACCAAAGGAAGGTTTGGAGAAAAGTAAAAGAGCTGCAGTAACATGGTTCAGGTTTAGAAAAGACCACGATTAGGGCTGAAATATGACAGTTCTTCAAACAGGGTTGCATTTAGTCGAATACTGTGAAAAACAACAAGCAGATGCTCATGAAACTTCCAGTTAAATGAATCTACAACACCTCATCATGGTCTCCATTAGTGATCTGTTGGAAACCTCTTGTAGGCGTTGTGTTACTGATCAGTCCTTTGTCGTAATTAGCTTAGACTAATATTTGCATTTACTGCAGGAGATAATGACAAGGACATTAATTAATTAATCCATTATCAAAGGGCTGCAGCTGCTAGTTGAAGCTAATTCTGAACCCAAGGAAACAGGTTTATTTAGTGACTTCAGACCAGATTATCTTCACTGTATATTTAATTCAATGTATGACTTTATCATGCATTTCCTTTGGTTCTATTTCTTTGTTGTTTTTTAGTCTTTACTGGTTTAGCCAAGACCTGATAATATTCAACATCCAAATATTCAAATAATCCATTAGAATGGTGAATTATTATTATTATAGATTAGTCAGTGCTGAGATGTTTCAGATCAGAACCAGCAGAGTCTGGCTTCATCGGATTGATGATATTAAGATTCTCAGGAATTTCTTTTTAAACTGTCTCTTAATCTGATGGTTATTGTATTTTCTCAATTAAGTCATTGTTTCATCTGTAAAATATCAGAAAGTAGTTAAAAGCCCAAGATGATGTTCTAAAGTTGGGTGCTTCTATGAAACTGGTCCCTAAAAACAGGAAAGAGGGGCCAAAAATTCAAAGCAAGTTTGGAAGCACTTTAAATCTATTTTAAAAATAACTAGAAGCACTCGGAGAGCGCAGACCTCCGCCAAGGCTGATCAGTGGCCCCCCCCGTGGGCCCCCCCCACCCCCGATCACCACCAAAATTTAATCATTTCTTCCTTATCCCATTTCCAACAAACCCTGAAAATTTCATCCAAATCTGTCCAGAACTTTTTGAGTTATGTTGCACAGTAATGATCAGTGCCCCCCCCCCCCCCCCGATAACCACCAAAATTTAATCATTTCTTCCTTATCCCATTTCCAACAAACCCTGAAAATTTCATCCAAATCTGTCCATAACTTTTTGAGTTATGTTGCACACTAACGATCAGTGCCCCCCCCCCCCCCCTCGTGGGCCCCCCACCCCCGATCACCACCAAAATTTAATCATTTCTTCCTTATCCCATTTCCAACAAACCCTGAAAATTTCATCCAAATCTGTCCAGAACTTTTTGAGTTATGTTGCACAGTAACGGACAGACAAACAAACAGACAGACAGACAAACAAACAAACAAACAAACCCTGGCAAAAACATAACCTCCTTGGCGGAGGTAAATATTTAGATAAGAGAAGCTATTTTTCAGATATAACACAATTTTATTTGATGCGTGCATACAAAAATCTGCATGTAACATGGTAAAAAGGACACAAAAATGACATGCCACTATTTTTTCGAATGTCTTTTTATTCTCACAGGTACATTTAGGGAATCGACATAAATATGCAAGGCAGAGTGTTTCATTGAAAAAAAGACTGCTGTTGCAAAATCACTAACAATTTATTTGTGTTTAAATGGGCAGGTTTCTCATGTAATGTGAGTGGACACGATGGGTTACACACATAACCTGGAATGAGACTGAGATTCATGAAAAACCCACATCTGTATTAGAAAAACCACTAGGATCATCAAATTTAACACAGTATCTTTATTTATCGCGGCTTATAAGACCATTTCAAGCCATGTTTGCCAGATCAAATGCACTGACACCTAGGTATCTTTTCCTGTCCCAATTTTGGTCCTATTTTTGGCCTCGATATTTTATTAAAAATTCATTAATTTTTGGATGGATTACAGCAAGAGTATAATTTTTTTTGTTTTTGCATTTATTTGAGGTCCTCATTAGGTACATCCTGGGGGGAAATATGCCTAAATTTCTATTTTATTATCGGATCTAAAAAAGCTGCCAAAGTGCCAGATACCAAAATTAACCCAGTTTCATGGAAAGACCCAGATCTAAAAGCTTCAGAGCCCTGTTTTGGTGTTGAATTCTTCTTTTTCAAAATAATTCATGGCTCTTTCCTCTTTTACAGCAGTTTTGTGTCATCCTTCCAGAATGTGATCTGTCCATCAGATAAATGTCAAAGGTCAAGGTCGATAAAAGTCAAATCATTCGTTCGTTGTTTGTGGTCTCAGTGAAAGTTGAGGAAAACAGATGGTTGTTTGTAGACATAAAATATTACTTAGACTAAAACAAACCTGTGGTCATTTAATTTAAAGTGTACCTGTAGTGGTCATGCTTACGACGTTAATTGTGCTTTGTGTATTACTTATAAGCAAGAGAGGTGCAAATTCAGTAAGAAAATCATCATAAATGCACCACACTGGTCCTATTTATTACGTGAATTATGAGTGGGGGTAGAGCCTATAGAGGTGACGTACCTGGGTTGATTCTGGGTGATGGAGTATGAGTAAACAGGCAGGAGTCAGTGAGTGAGATTGAGTGGAAAGTACGCATTCACGCTTATTGTTTGTGTAGCCGTAAGCATTGCACTCCCCCATTGTCCGAGGGATGCGACCCAGCACCGGCCGATAATGTGTCATCTTTGCTTAGTTTCTGCTTCACGGGGTCAGTGACCAGTCCATCATAGCCCAGGTAATCGTACAATACAATAAGTCTGCATAACTACTGATGCGGGAACAGCCCATGAAGGAGGCAGCATGTGTCTGACCATGTCTGATGGAGCAGTGACTTAGGACTCGCACATACTAGACAATGCGCTATAACTTAAGTTACTGGATGGAACTGCTAGTATTATACATGATCTTTTCAGATAGCTAGCAATGAAAATTCACTACAGGTATCACTTAATGTCTGTCTTTGCTTCATTCAACAGACACATTAAACAACTGTATATATGAGCCTGAGTTCAACACCAGCTTTCAGATCTTAGTAAAATAGTTAAAATTCAACTAAAATAGAAAACACTGGACGATAATGCGCTGTCCTATGTTTGTGTTCGTTTCAGGTTCTGCAGCTCGGCTCCGATATCCTGCCTCAGTACAAACAGGAAACACCCAAAACACCACCACACATCATCCTGCATTACTGCCTGTTCAAGACCACGTGGGACTGGGTCATCCTCATCCTCACCTTCTACACCGCCATCATGGTGCCCTACAACGTGTCCTTCAAGACCAAGCAGAATAACGTGACCTGGCTGGTGGTGGACAGCATCGTGGACGTCATCTTCCTGGTCGACATCGTCCTCAACTTCCACACCACCTTCGTGGGTCCGGCTGGCGAGGTCATCTCTGACCCCAAACTCATCCGCATGAACTACGTCAAGACCTGGTTCGTCATCGACCTGCTGTCCTGTCTGCCATATGACGTCATCAATGCCTTCGAGAACGTTGACGAGGTCAGTTCTCCATTTATGTCTGGGTTCTGTGTTAACATCCTCCAATTAAATGTCTGTAAATAGTTGAGTCTCATTCTCCTATTGATGAGCCAAACCCCGCCGAGCTGACTTCCTGCAGCTGCAATGTGTCCAGCTGAGGTGTCAAATTAAAGATGGAGACCACAGCACAGTTCAACATCCACAGCGTCTGAATGCAGAGTCCACAAACATCCGAGGCTCCGGACCACGATCAAACAGGGTTTATTTAGTCTAAACTCGTTTATTCTACATCACCTTCACATTTCAATTCAGAAACAACAGAGTGAAAATAATCAATATTAACTCCAATATGTAAATCAGATGCCTTTTCTATGATATTCAATCATTTACTGTCTGATTGGTCTGGTTCGGACTTTTAGAATGTATTTTTACTTTATTTAACCTTTAACTGGAAACATCTGACTGGGATTAAAACTCTGAGGAACAGAACAGTGAACCAGCATTCAGTAATAACCCTTCAGACATTATATGTAATACAGGACAAATAGAACATGACAAATGGAAGGACGTTGTTAAAATATGTAAATAAATCAGGTAAAACATCCAAATGCCCTTTAAAGAGTCGATAAGACGTGATCCTTAAATTTCAGGTTATTTTCTAAAAGATCTTAAACAGATTTAAAGTTCAGTTCAGATCCTTGGAACAAATGGAATAAATCTACTGTAACTACCTGGACTTTAATCATCAATAATAAACCATCTTTAATTCATCTCAGATGAAACAAAACTTAAGTCTGTTTAGAAAATGTAAGAAGTAGAAAGTCCAGATATTTGTGTTAAATTCTCAGAAGCCGTACTTCTTATCTCCACTTATTGTTAAGTGATAAAACTGTTCATGAGTTTGACCTGGATTACGTGTAAATATGACAGAATAATCCACTTCTAATTGAACTAAATCCTGTTTCTCTACAGAACATCTCAGGTAGAAGATGATCTGTAGAAAGGGATCATTTATCGAAAATCTGCTCTGATCTGATTTTATTTCAGCTCTTCATCTTTCCCGAAGATTCTGTCTCACATTCATCAGATCCTCTCAGGATGTTTTGTCATTATCATCGTTACATAAGGATGTTTTTTGTCGGTCGTTAGATAACGGCTTCGTGACCGTAAACAAAGATAAGAGTCTGAGTCTGAGTCTGTCCACAGTGTTTGTTCACTGAGGTGTCATGGATTCAGTCCATCGGCCTCAGCTCACGGGCTGCACGCGCCGCTAATGGACACAAGTGCATGCTGGGAGTTTCACCGCTGAGGACAGTCTGTGAGTGGTCGATGAGACGAGTCCAACGCGACAGTGAGAGGCAGAGTCAGTCATACATGTTTCATACATGTTTCAGTCACAGAACAGACACATCTCACACATCAGGAGTTAAACCCGCAGAGTCCAGGTTTTCGGTTCTTTTTGTTCATCTTCACTTTTATCTCGTTAATGTCATATTTAACAAACACTGATCAAAATAAATCCACATGCAGTTAAACTCCTACTGCAGACCTTGTTTCTAGAGTTGGACTTTTTATAAAACATGATAAAACAATTTGTTCATTTGATTTTATTCCATTGAGGAGTTTAATATTTAGTCAATTCCACTACAGTGTGGACTTGACACTGTTTTTGATCCTGTCTTTGTTTCGATCCTGTTGATGTGATGACATTAACCGCTGGACGTTCAAGTTAATATCGGTTCATTTGTCTTCATACTTTACTTGAGTCTTTAACAGTTTCTCATTTTCATTATGTTCGTACATGAAGAGGACACTTGTGGACGTAGAAACAGTTTGCAGATAAAACTGTCAAACCGGTTGGATGGACAGTGGACAATGAAGACAACAGGGTCTGTTTGTGTGATGCCATTTAATCAATAAATCCTTTTATAAAATAAAGATCAATAAAAGCATCCAGTTCACACCAATACTGATGTGAAGTTCACTTTAGATTTAACCTTCAACGCTGTGGATTTTGTCTGATCACAGAGATGATTTAAGAACAGATCTGGCTGAAAACTGAAGACAAAGTAATAAAAACCCACAATCATTCAATCAATCAATCACTGAATCTGAAACTGGTCAAACCCATCTGGAAAATCCAGTTTATCCTCGGTTCCATTGACAGCTATCCATGCCACGTTGATGAAAACTAATTCATCGGCATTTTTATTATGAAGTCACTTTATGTTTTCATTTGTCAAACTCTTCCTCCACCTCCTTCTCCTCCTCCTCCTCCTTCTCCTCCTCTTCCTCCTCTTCCTCCTCATCTCCAGGGCATCAGCAGCCTCTTCAGTTCCCTGAAGGTCGTCCGTCTGCTGCGTCTGGGTCGTGTTGCCAGGAAGTTGGACCACTACATAGAGTACGGTGCTGCGGTTCTAGTTCTGCTGGTGTGCGTGTTCGGGCTGGCAGCCCATTGGCTGGCCTGCATCTGGTACAGCATTGGGGACTACGAGGTGATTGATGAGGACACCAACAGCGTGAGAATGGACAGCTGGCTGTACCTGCTGGGTGAGACGGTGGGGACGCCGTATCGCTTCAACACCTCGGGCTCGGGCCGCTGGGAGGGTGGACCCAGCAAAGACTCGGTCTACATCACCTCGCTGTACTTCACCATGACCAGCCTGACCAGCATCGGCTTTGGGAACATCGCCCCCAACACCGATGGCGAGAAGATCTTTGCTGTGGCCATGATGATGATCGGATGTAAGTCTTTATCATTCATTCACAGTATTCAAACTAATGAAACAGGCATCATCGATATGATGAATGTATCGTGATGTTTAGACTCTTTTCCGTCCTCACATTGTATCACAGTTAAAATGATAGGTGACAGCTGGATCCAGATGAGGTTCTCCAAACAAGGAACCAAAAGTTTCAGAACAGGAAAGATAACAACAATACATATTAACTAATCAAACTATTGAACTCATCAATTGTCTCAAAGAAAATTAACTAACATCAGTAACGAGTACAGCTGGTAAACTGGTAAACCAAGTCAAAGAACAGCCCCAAACTGAACCAAAGCTGAAGGACGGACAAGAAACAAAACCTGCATTTCCAACCTGAACTCCAGAACAGTTGGAATACATTAAATGTTTAAATTGAGAAAATCATTCATTTTAAGAAAAAAAAAGGGGTCAGACTGGACCTTAAAGGAATGTTGTCCTGTTCTGGTCTGATGTAGATTCTAGAGGATCCACAGTCCTGCTCTTTGGTGAAAGGTCTGGACGTCATCAGGCCAGTTCAGGACCAGGACTCTTCTACTATGAAGCCATGCTGTTGGAAAAGAAGCATCTGTGGTTGAACATGCTCTGGAGGAAATATTCCAGGTGTTCTCTGTAAAAGTCGTGGTCTTTAATCCAGAGGACAGTGTCCATGGTTACCAACACAATCTCACAATCTGATTGGTCTGACCTCAGATCAGTTTTACACTTTGCCTCAGTCCATTTTAATGAGCTTTGGTCCACAGAAGATGGTGCCATTTCTGGATCATGTTCACCTACGGCTTCTTTACATGACGGAGCTTTAACCTGCATTTGTGGATGTGATGGTGAACTGTGTTCAGACAGTGGTTTGTGGAAATGTTCCTCAGCCCATGCACTGATTTAATCACAGAATCATGTGTAGTTTTAATGCGGTGCAGCCTGAGGACCTGAAGATCAGCCACATCCAGGACTGATGTTCAGCCTCATCCCTTGTGTCAGAGATTTATACAGATTTTCTGAATCTGTGGATTATATTATGTTCTGTAGATGAGATGAGAAGTCTGAATGAACATTATTCTTCCTTTGTTCCACAGTTCGACTCATTTTTTTTCTCATGTTGTTGAACCTCTGTCTCTAAGATGATCTTTTTATATCCAGTCCTGTTGATATTTAACCTTATTAGATGTTAGTGTTCCTTCATCTGGTTCTTCAACCTTTTGTCCAATGTGTAACTCCCATCAGATTCAACATTACCTGATTTTTATTTATTTATTTATTTTTTGCTCAGGTGGTTAATTTTCTTAGTTTAAGTATTTGATGTGTGTCCTGTTGTGAGTAAAATACAGGTTAATGAGATTTGCAAATCATTGAACTTGAACAGAATTTGGTAAGAACATGAATAATCTGACAATAAGAGAAGAAAGTGGAGTTTGCTGTCTGATGTCGAATGTCTTTGTCCTTCAGACTAGATGTGATTTCTCACAATCCCTGTGTGCACAAACAAGGAGAGGCCCCGCCCACAGTCTGACAGTCTGTCAATAATTGATCAATGGTCTCACACCGTGTGACTCAGGTTCACACTGTGGAGGTGTCTGTCCGTCTGTGTGTCATCGGTTCATCTGAAGGAATCTTCTGTTTCCATTTAAACGCTGGTGTTGGAATCGACCTCCATCGATTCTTCGAGTGAAGAGAAAGAGGAGAGTGTTAGGCTCTAAATCACTGTCAGTCAAACATAAATGTCTGAACAGTAACAGAAACATCAGTCAAGTTTACAATCGTGAGGTGTTCAGGCGCTGCTCATTGTATTTTCCATCCATCCATTCTCTTCCTCATTGTATTTTATGTACTGATATTCTCAGCCATGTTCTGTATTTTATTAACTGTTCAAACATATTCACACCAGGTTAAAGTTAGGTTTTCTATTGGTGTTTCTGGTCCATCACATGAAGGACTCAATGGATCAATTTCTACTCATTCTCAAAACGACATATATGAAAATATTAAACCATCAACAGTGAATCCTACAGGACTGTAGTGTTTAGACCAGTAGTGTTTAAACTCATGAATCATGACAACTCCAAACTTTTCTCTTTGTTTTGTGAAAAAATAAGCACAATTTAAATTAAATTGTTTACAAATTAGAAATTATTCTTTCACAAAAAAATGTGAATAACCGGAACAACCTCAAATTTCTACAGAAAAATAAGTACAATTTTTCCACTTAAAATGTGTTTCTTCTCTTTGGCTTTTAACTCAGGTTGAGATGTTGGCTTTTATTGTTTTTATGTTTTTGGTTTTTGTTTTTTTTTACTGGTTTGCTTTAGTTTTGAGTTTGCTTTTATTGTTTACAACTCATTTATGTGTTTTATTTGTATGTAGGACTTTGGCCAACTGCGTTATTTTTAAAGCGCTTCATGAATAAAGTTGGACTGGATACATGTGCGTTACGGCATTACAGATCATAGTGGATCTACAAATACACTAAACATTTAGTAACAGGTAGAATCTTGTTAAAATTTTGGAGTTTGAATTTGGAGTTGTCATTATTTACAGATTATTATTCTATTGTTTTACTGTATGTAGCCCCTAAACTAAAATGAGTTTGACACCATTGACTGTTTATATTTTCAATGTAATTTTTACATTGCACATATTCATCCTGTCTGACGGATTGGACCATTTGGCGGGCTGGTTTTTGCCCATGGGCCGTATGTTTGACACCCCTGGTTTAGACTTTGATGGCATCAAGTCAAAGGTTTGGTTCAGTTTAGACACGAGACAAACTTTATAAAAGGTTCAGAGAAAAGACAAATAATAAACATCGTCGTGATCTTTCTAATGAACTAAAAATAGGTGATTAACAGTCAAAGTCACAGTCAAGAACCGAGCCAACACTTGTCCAAAAACCAATCAAGCATCTGCAGGTGGACATCATGGCTCCAACTCTTCTGAACCATCACGGCCTCAGTTTTTCATGTCAATGAACATCTAAGACTCAGACCAGAAGGACCAACCTTCACTCAGGACCAAAACTCAGCCTTTAAACTTAAAGAAACAATGATCCATCCATCCATTATCTGCCGCTTATCTGGGGCCGGGTCGTGGGGGCAACAGTCTAAGCAGGGATGCCCAGACTTCCCTCTCCCCAGACACCTCCTCCAGCTCTTCCGGGGGGACCCCAAGGCGTTCCCAGGCCAGCCAAGAGATATAGTCTCTCCAACGTGTCCTGGGTCTTCCCTGAGGCCTCCTCCCAGTGGGACACGCCCGGAACACCTCCCCAGGGAGGCGTCCAGGAGGCAACCGAAACAGATGCCCGAGCCACCTCAGCTGGCCCCTCTCGATGTGGAGGAGCAGCGGCTCTACTCTGAGCTCCTCCATGGTGACTGAGCTCCTCACCCTATCCTTAAGGGTGCGCCCAGCCACTCTACGGAGGAAGCTCATTTTGACCGCTTGTATCCGGGATCTTGTCCTTTTGGTCATGACCCAAAGCTCATGACCATAGGTGAGGGTAGGAACGTAGATTGACTGGTAAATCGCGAGCTTTGCCTCTCGGCTCATCTCCTTCTTCACCACAACCAACTGATACAGCGACTGCATCACTGCAGCCGCTGCACCTGTCTGTCAATCTCACACTCCATCCTTCCCTCACTCGTGAACAAGACCCCAAGATACTTAAACTCCTCCACTTGGGACAAAGACTCTCCGCCGACCCGGAGAGGGCAAACCACCTTTTTCCGGTCGAGAACCATGGCCTCGGATTTGGAGGTGCTGATCCTCATCCCACTCGCTTCACACTCAGCGGCAAACCGCCCCAGGGCACGCTGAAGGTCCAGGTTCGATGAGGCCAACAGGACAACGTCATCTGCAAAAAGCAGAGACGAAATCCTGTAGTCACCAAACCGGACCCCCTCCGGCCCCTGGCTGCGCTTGGAAATTCTGTCCATAAAAATTATGAACAGAACTGGTGACAAAGGTCCGGTTCAGAAACAATGATGTGACATTTATTCTGATACATATCAATGTGTCTGACTTTATTACTCAGCCCTCATTTCTAAGAATGTTCTAGTTCTGACTTGTACCTACAGACTTCCCTTTGTAGAAGAGGTGTTGAAGATCTGTAAGTAGATGTCTGGTGTTGAAGTCCGTCTTCAGATGTGTAAATCTAACACAGTTCTTAACTTTATCAGAAACCTCAAATATCAGTTTCCTTGATGTTGAACTCTTCAATCTGTGGATGACGACCCCATGGTCCTGGTCCTGGTTCGTATCTGAAGCCAATCAGCAGACTCACAGTAGACCAGGACAGTTTGTAACAGTGAAGTGTGTTTGTGACAGTCAGCAGAGCTTCTCCAGAGCAGCTAAAAGCTTTCATCTCTGAACCCAAGGATGAAGAGCTTCAGTGTTGACAATTTGTCTCGTCAATTGGAAGCTGCTGTCGTTCGGTGTCATATCAGGATCTTCTGCCTGTTTGGCGTCACCTTCACAAAGACTGGATTTATTCACATATCAGCATCGTACATTTCTGCTTCCTCATGGATTTAACGCAAAACACTTTGAGTCTCAGAACATCGGCGGCAACAGGATCCTTCAAATCAGATCAAAAGGTCGCAGAACATCCCTATAAAGTAAACTTCTGACCCAGTTCCACTTCCCATTTGTCCCTCTGGGCTCCGGTACTGAAACTGCAGTGCAGGCTGGGTATTTAGATCGCCGAGGAGCTGTGAACGAGGCTGAGCACTGGATTAACCCCCCTCTGTCAGCTGGGAGCCGCTGGAGGCTGCAGACGGATGCGGTTGCCATGACAGCCAGCGTTCTGGATCAGGATGAGTCCGGGTCATTAGCATAGAGAGAGTTTATAAAGTGGAGTGTGAGGATGAGGATGCGAGAGGAAGGACAGAAATAACTGGTCCATTTTCTGTGCAGAAACATCCATCTGGGTTTCAGAGGCCAGACCGGACTCAGCTCATTAATCACATCGTCATAGTAGCACGTGGGCATTTTCAGCTTCGGCTCAGTTCAGCCAACGTTAAAGTCTCATAGTCTGGTTGTATCCAGAGACACAGAGTTCACTCCTGGAAAAACGCCGTCATCATCTGGATCAGTGACACCAGCCCGTAACCGGTGACTTTATTTAACAAACTTAGAACCCACCAGGACCGTAGAATCCACCAGGACCAGTCCGTTCTGGTCTGGCTCCAGTCCAGAGGCTGAACTCTGATCTCTGTGGAGGTCGCAGCATGTTGGCATGCCCAGATTGCAGGTGGAGACGGGGCTCGTATCGATCCACATCCTGAAAGGCTGAGTCAGTCTGTATTGATGAGCTGAGTAACACGGGTTCAGCCGACCAATCACAGTGCTCCGACTCCCACCAGGTCCTCAATGGCAAACTCAAGTTGTCAGAAGTTTTATTTTATCCAAGAACTGAGTCGTTTCATCAGCTTCTCCATGAAGTTCAGTTGCAGAACCAGAAACTTATAAAACACACAAACACAGAAAAAAAGTCACATCTTCTCATACCAGTGTTTACGCACACGTTCACACTCAAACTATTTTAAAGATTATTATATCATTGGTTTGGATTTTTCATCCATATTCACCTTTTATTTGGGTTGAATCTACTTTTCTTCCTTCTACCTGAATGTTCTGTATTTTATTAATATTAAAAAAGGTTCTAAGGCTGTCATATTAAATTCTTTTGTCTTTTCACAGTCACAATAAGTCACAATAGTGGTGTGAAAATGAAATGAAAAACAATATTAAAAACCACACAAAACACATAAAAAACTGAGGTGGAGCTACGCCCATGTTCTAAAGACATTAAGGATAATCCCATGTGGAATGAAGGGTTTCATGTGAGGCTTAGGTTCAGTTGTATCATATCGTATCTGTCTGGTCATGTCCACAGCTCTGCTCTACGCCACCATCTTTGGTAACGTCACCACCATCTTCCAGCAGATGTACGCCAACACCAACCGCTACCATGAAATGCTCAACAGTGTCAGAGATTTCCTCAAACTGTACCAGGTTCCCAAAGGCCTGAGCGAACGGGTCATGGACTACATCGTGTCCACATGGTCCATGTCCCGAGGCATCGACACTGACAAGGTACCGACTGTGGCCCTCGGATCAGTTCTTCATTGTGTTGGTTGGTGGTTTCTCTGAGGTCACCTTTGCTGTTTCCTCAGGTCCTGCAGATCTGTCCAAAGGACATGCGCGCCGACATCTGTGTCCACCTCAACAGGAAGGTGTTTAAGGAACATCCGGCGTTCCGCCTGGCCAGCGATGGCTGCCTGCGAGCTCTGGCCATGGAGTTCCAGACAGTCCACAGCGCCCCAGGTGACCTCATCTTCCACGCCGGAGAGAGTGTGGACAGTCTCTGCTTTGTGGTGTCAGGGTCACTGGAGGTCATCCAGGACGATGAGGTGGTTGCCATTTTAGGTGAGAAATGGAAATATCACTGTAAAACGTGTTTATTGAGCTGTAAATAAAATCATACAACACATTAGTACTGATGATAATTATACACACATCAATAAATACACATAAATCAATAAATAGACACAAATCAGTAAATATACACACGAATCAATAAATAAGCCAACAAATCCACAAATATGGACACAAATGAGTCAATCTGCACACAAATCAGTAAATAAATACAAATTAATAAATATGTATAAGTCAGTAAACATTTACATAAAACAATTAATTTTAAGATTTCTTTATTGTTATTTCATGTGTTATTTACAAAATACAGAGGATGAAATTAATTTCTTTCATCAGCTTCTATTGACAATATAAACAACTGAATAAGTAGTCAGTAAATATAATTTAATTAAATCACGTGTTATTGTAGAAACTAAAAACTAAATATGTATAAATCTGTGTTTTAATGGTGAAAATGACTCAACTCTCCACTTCCTGTTTAAACTCTTCTCTTTGATGATGAGTCTGAGTTCAGTTCATCGGTTCTTCAGGTTCTGATCTATGTTCATGGTTCTATCCAGAACCAACTGGACTCCCTGAAGCTTCAGGCGTCTGTTTGACAATAACAGAAAGAGGAAGAAATGTTCTAAATATAAAGAGTGACTGAGTTTAGGTCTTTCTCAGGTGGTGAAACCAGAACAAAAACTCAAACTGACTCTCAGTTCCTCATACGGTTGACTGTGTCTAATTCTGTCCTGATGTCACTGAAGTGGACGTCCTGGACCTTTAGACCTTCATTACGTAGACGCTGGAGTTGGACGATAAACATCAGTTCAGAAACAGAACGGAGTCGACATCATGTAGATATTTTTAGATTCTGTCTGATATAGATTTCATCTCCATCACAGATAAACTCCTTTAAAGCCTGATCTCATTCTGGATCTACTGTGTTCATTAGCGTTTGATTGTTTCCATAGATACTACAAGTCCGTCTACCAGCCTATTGATCCTAAGAACAAAAACACAAGCACAAAAACTAATGAAATGACAGGTATTTTATGCACAGACCTTTAATGAGGAAATGGATGATTTTAGTGGTGAATGGTAAACATGATTTTCTCAAAAATGAAACCAGAATATTACAAAATGCATGATTATATTTTGTTATGGCTTTGCAATTAATGTGGTTTGAGTGGGACATTTTTGTCCTTAATGACTCATGAGGGGAGTGAATGTTAAATCTGATATTACACAAAAACTAATAATGCACCAAAGTCAATATTTTTTACTGTTTGACAAATCCAAGACTGATTTTTAAAAAATTCCTCCAGCCCCAACATTTGTTATATAGAAAATAATTCATTCTTTTTTTCATAAATAACAACAGAGACTACAGGTGTTTCAAACTGACATTTAAAGGCTTCAACTCCTTTGACTGATTGAATGTTTGTTAGTTTTGAGCAGGATTGAAGCTGTTTAAGAGATTTATGCAAAAAAGGCAGAAAAAAATATTAATCCATAAAGTTTTTATAGCATTTTTAGTAAGTGGATGTTTTAGTCCTGAATGAGGGGATAAATTAAAGTGAATCTTTAGGGTTATTGCTTTGAGTCTGTTTCAGTCAGATGTGGAGAGAAATCTGCAGGTTCAACACCTCCTTAATGTATGTTTTCAGCTGAAATGAAACTGTGTTTTTACTGAATGAGGAAGTGAAAGAGTGTTTGTGCATCAGATGAGTCACACCTGAGCTCTGGAGGAGCTCCGCCTCCTGCAGCACCGTCACCTGCAGCACGGAACGACACGGAACAACATGGAACACAACCTCGACCTGAGCTGAAAGACTCCACTACCACAGACCACACTGGTCTATTTCCGTGGTATCGGAGGAATAGTGCTGCAAGGCCTCATTAGCGAAGCAGTGTTTTTATGCATGAAGAGGTTTTTCTTTTTGTCAACACGATTTTGGCGACGGGGGGGGTGGGGGGTGCTTGGCTGAATGAACAGCTGTCACGCTCATTATGTCGTTCACTAACAACCTCTTCAACGCGCACACCGCCACTTCCTGTTTGCATAAAACACTTTGACTGACATGAACTGTAGAGATTGCTTTCAGGTTCAGCTTCATGTCATGAACCTCCTCAGGCCTAGTGGTCCACAGGGTTTGGTCTAGACCACCTGACCCTAAACCAAGACCAGAGCATATACAAGGGTATTATGGGAAATGACACTGAGGTGACAGCCGTCTTTAAGGGTTCATTTATTTTTATGTACAAAAACAGATGTGTGTGTTTCAGTCAGTGTAAATATTGCTGTATTTTTTTACCTCTGCCAGGAGGTATTGTGATTGTTTTGCTTTGTGTGTTTGTGTGCTGTTATGTTAAAGTTATGGACAGATTTTCATGAAATTATCAAGAAATGTTGATACTGGCACAAGGAAGAAATGATTATATTTTGGTGGTGATCGGGGGGGGGGGGGGCACGACAGATCTGTCTTCGCAGAGGTCTGCGCTCTCCGAGTGCTTTTCTTGGTCTTCTATGTGTCTGTTCTGTTCGAATGGGCATTTGTCAATCAATTCACCAGGGGGTGTCGCTCTGAATTAACATACTGGACAAATACCATGAAGAAGAGTGGAGGTTTTTTGAGAGAAGTCAATAATACCAAACATGATGAGGACAGAGGTGGTTTCACTAATATTGATATTGAAAGGTGAGTTGTCGTAAATATGTCAGTAGTTTCTCACAATCTCTGAAAATTGTTTTCAAATCTCCTATCCCACAGTTCTGGTGGGGGTGCAACGTATTGTCTATTTGGTCCAAATCCATAAGACAGACTAAATGAACACAGGATGGAAGGATGGTGCCGTGGGTATATGTACAAGGATCTAACGAAGATTAAATGAACCTTAAGTAGAATAAACTAACAGTAGATTTGCGATTTTATCTCACTTTTCAGTGTGATTTAAATTGAGTTAAAACCTGTCTAAATATTTTCCACCTTAATTAAATGTTTGGAACATATTTTGACAAGAATGAAGACAGAAAGTTGAATTGTGGTTTAGACCAGGTTTAAAACACAATCCAGAATCGACTTTATCCCCTTTTCTAGTGAAAGAACTTTAACTTTGCTCTGGATTTTCAAAGTGGACCTTTTTGAAAGTTCCTAGTAGGGGGAGGGACTTTTCAGATTCTTGAATTATTGGGGGCGGAGTTGTGTG
The DNA here is from genome assembly GCF_902148855.1 of Sphaeramia orbicularis. Taxonomy (NCBI): domain Eukaryota; kingdom Metazoa; phylum Chordata; class Actinopteri; order Kurtiformes; family Apogonidae; genus Sphaeramia; species Sphaeramia orbicularis. The sequence goes on along the minus strand of NC_043957.1, from coordinate 15,174,306 downwards.
CTGAAGAACGCTGATTGGTAGAACACACTGTCAGTGTTCCACACTTCCATTCACCCTCCATGTTTAACCCAGTGGCGTCTGTGAACTTGTTTATTCTATTTCTACAACATTCACTTGGTTTGTGTTTGGATCATTTGGAAAACGGCGCAAAAGAAGAGAAAGTACGAGAAGTGGACAATGACGGCGATGTTCATTTGACCCATTTTCATCTCCTCCAAGGTCATTGTAATAATCTGTCTGTCCATCTGAACACACTCTGGATAACAAGGCTGGACCTGGACTATTTACAGAATATGATCAAAAGAAATTCAGCTGGACTTTGAGTTTATGTCTGATCTGAATCCATTTTCTAGAACTTGAAGGTGGAAACACAAACCACACAGACTACCAGGAATTTATTTACCAGGGAAATAAATTCCTGGTAATGAAAGTTCCTGTGAATGTTGGTGGAAAAGAGACTTTTGTCTGAAACAGAGGTCTCAAACATGTGGCCAAATGGGGTCAAATCTGGTTCGCTAGTGGGTCCAGTCTGGCTTGTGGGATGAATATATGAAATGCAAAAATTATACTGAAGATATTAATCATTTTAGTTCAGGTTCCACACACAGACTAATTTAGAATAGAATAGAATAGAATAGAATAGAATAGAATAGAATAGAATAGAATAGAATAGCCTTTATTGTCATTGTGCAAAAAGCAAACAATGAAATTGGAGTGGTACTTCCCACCCACAGTGCAAAAATAAAGTGTAAACATATAAGAATTTCAAAGGCATAAAAGACAATAAATACAGTTAAAAGAAGAATAAGAAGAATAAATATATAAAAACTATTATTACACAATTAAAACTGCTATTGTTATTGCACATGCCCAGGAGGAGGATCTCAAGTGGGTCGGATCAGTGGGTCTCAAGTGGGTCGGATCAGTAAAATACGATCAGTAAAATACTATCATAATAACCTACTCACAACTCCAAATTTTTCTCTTTGTAAATGTAAACATTTTCATGTCATTTTACTGTGTTTACACTAAAATAAACTATCATTTTACAAAAACGCGAATAACCTGAACATTTTGAAATGTCTGAAGTGCAAGTTTACCAATATTCTGCCTGTTATTAATTGTTTTGTGTATTGATCCACTGTGATCTGTAAGTTGTAATTTGCATGTGTAAATGGTAAACTGAGACTGAATATTGTTAAAATTGCACTTATTTTTCTTAAGAAATTTCAGTTTGTTCATGTTATTCACATTGTTTTAATGGATAGTTGGTAGATGTAAACATTTTCATCACATAATTTTACTTTTTTTGCTCTAAAACATAGAGGAAAGTTTGGAGTTGACATTATTTATATATTATTATGTTTTTATTTTTCTGGTCCAGCCCACTTCAGATCAAATTCGGCTTCATGTGGCCCCTGAACTAAAATGAGTTTGACACCCCTGGTCTAAAACCTTCAGACTCATGACCAGATCCAGCATCAACCATAACGTCACTTCACACAGATCAGAAACCAGTTGCAGATGAAAACCCATTCAGATCCAGTTCCATTGCTCAGAAATCTGATGAGGGATCAATGCTGGGATCAATGGCACCCATCGACTCCAGCTCCGGTGTTGATAAAACCACTTCTTTGAAACAGCCGTAAAAGGACGAGGGCTGAACTGAGACCATGTGGTTTTTGTCGTGGTTTTACCTCAGACTGGATCGGTTCCTCTCAGGGTAAATATTTACATCACACTCAGTTCTATTTAAAGTCCTGCCTCTGCCTCTCATCCTTATTTCGCTGTAAAAAGCTCCTGTTTTGGCGTCGTCTGCGTTCACAGTGATGGATGAGGATCTGCCATTAATCCATCCACCGTTTGATGAGGAACTGGAGGAGATGAAACTCAGATGTGAGGAGACGGTTTTCATCAAACACAGACTCATTTTTCAGATGGAAACTGGTCTCATACGTCCTGGTTCCAGACCTTTTTTTTTCCTTTTGAGTCTCTGCAGCTGCTGTGGAACCATCGACCTGTAGAACTGGGACATAATCAGGACAGAGGCTTTATTTTATCAACCATGTGGATGAAACACACAATCCAAACTTCCTCAGCTCAAGACCTGAAAGATTCATACAATGTCTCCTCAGGAGTGAATACGAGTGTCCATAAAGGGATATCTGAGACTAGGGACAAATCCAGATCCAGGTCCAGATCCTTAAACTTAGAAGAGCAAACACAGTAGAGTTCAAAACTGAAACCTTTATTCAACCAAACTAAACCAAAACTATTTTAATCCATTTTATTTTATTCTTTAAATCTAGCACCAAATAAAAGTCTAGGTTATAAGTAGGGATTGGTACCTTTCACATTTAAACTGATATACTGATACTCAGTTCCTGGGAACCAGTACTGGTATACAATGGTACCTGTTTTTGGTACTTTTTGTGCGTATGTGTAGTGAGTCATTTTGTCTATAAAAAAAATAGTAAAAACTTCCTAATTCTGAATATTTATTTCTTAACATCACAAGTGAAATAACATAACAAAACTTGAGAAAAGTGTGTGTGGGGGAGGGCAAGTAACTTAAAAAGTGTTGCTTTAAAACAAAGACATGAAAAAATGTTCAATATAAGTGTTTATTGGGTGTTTTTTTGTAATTAATATTTTTTGTTTATTGGGTTTTGTTTTGTTTTTAATAAGTGTTTTCCTGTTAATTTCAGTTTTATGAAGTTTGCTACATTTTATTGACTTTGAAGCTTAAAATACATATTAACATATAAAATTAGTAAAACACTTCCATACTGTAGTAAATCTAAATTAAACCTAAAACCTCAAACCCTGTAGAATTTAAGTGTAAATGAATGAAAACGAGTGAATGTTGTTGAGGATTCGAGGTTCAGGACAAATATCTGATCCAGATCTGAACCATTCCAGACCTCAGTGGTTCTATTCTCTGATTGGTTGTCCGTATTGTGGGTGTGCTGCAGGTAAAGGTGACGTGTTCGGTGACGTCTTCTGGAAGGAGATGACCTTGGCTCAGTCGTGCGCTAACGTCCGAGCGTTGACCTACTGTGACCTCCACATCATCAAACGAGACGCTCTGCAGAAGGTCCTCGAGTTCTACGCCAACTTCGCCAACCACTTTGCCCGGAACCTGCTTCTGACCTACAACCTCCGGAAGAGGGTGAGACCGCTGGGGTTTATTATTGGTGAAGACGGTGACTGTTTTATCATCTGTAGTTTTAGTTTGTGGCGGTGGATTTATTTCTACTTTCATTCTGTTTTTCTTCTGTTCATTTTTGGAGGTCAACCTTTAAGCCGTAAGACTCTATCTCCATCTAAATACATCGTGTGGTGGTCTGAGGGCGGTGCTGTGGTTCACATACAGTTCTGTCAGAGACTAAAACGGTTAAAGTTTTACCAAAGTTTAACCATTACAGTTACAGATGTTTATGTGTTATTTACAAAATGAGAAAACAATCTGTACAGTTGGTGAAGTTGATGAATCTGTCACCGCTGCTGGCAATGATGTGGTTGATCCATGTGTTTTAGAACATAACCACTGAAAAAATCTGAAACTACATTTTATTTTTATTTTTCAAAATTTTTTCTCACCATCGCCGCTCTCTTTCTCGTATTCAGTCTGTTGCTTGCTCGACCATCAGTCTCTCTGTCTTATTGGCTGAGTCCAGAGGAGGCAGAGTCTAAACACAAACTAGAAATATTCCATATTTTACCTGTTTCAGTTCAGTCCAAACTGGAACAGAACCAGGTCTAAAAATATTGAACCAATAACACTTGAATCCCCCTTTATTTAAATGTGATGTCATGAAATGTGGCTTAAAAATACAAATGAACACATGGTTTCTTTAAGTTTTGCCAAAAATCAGCCTTTAAATAATAAATATTATAATATTATAATAATGGTTTGACATTTGTCCTCATACATATGTGATGAGAACATTTTTATGACCCAGTCATGGATGTTTCTGTGTCTGTGCACTGTGGTTGGATCCTCTCCAGACCTGGTTTTAATGGTGACTAATGGTCTAAACCTGCCTGATGTTGCTGAAAACAGACGCTTCAGTTTAAGATGAAGGTGTAATGAAGAAGCTCCTCTGTTGTCGTCAGCTGGTAACGAGTCCTTGCTCCCTGAGAGGTCAGTTTAAACTGACCAATTACTGAACCAAACCTGATCAATACATCAACAGCTTCACTGGATCATTGACATCTGAGGTGACAGCGACATTTGTAAACACACCTCAGATCAGCCACTTGATGGCTTCATCCGCTTAATCTGTTCCATCTCGTGGGAATAAAAAGAGCTGAGGTGAAATAAACAGCTGTGATGACATAAAAATAAGAAACATACTTCTGCTTTTACCGTCAAGTGGAAACATGTCACATATGTGTGGTTTTATGCACCTGTTAATGTCAAAGGACGAGAAGTGAAACCGAAGAACCTACAGAACTGACCTGAAACCAAACCAACACCGGTGTATTCTGAGTCCTGATATTTATACGTGACTCCAAATGACGTTTTGTTCATAAAAGTGGTAAAAAGCAGGGAGATGCTCAGAGCAGATGGAGGACCAGCTCTTCTCTGCCGCTTTTACTGCCTCTGCTGTAAATCGATGTTGAGCCACCGTGTCCTGTTCTGCTTCGCTGTGCAATAACGACAATGCCAAGAGAAATGACCTGCCAGGATCTGTCACCTCCCACCGCCGCCGTGTCGACAGGCTGCAGCCACGGCAAGGAAACGGACCGAGGGGAGGCGGGAGAACGCAGATCGAGATACACTGAGGAAATGCATGCATGGAAAATATACAAATGAAAAACACACTGAGAATACATGCAAAAATGTACTGAAGATACATTGGAAATACATGGAAAAATACACAGAAAACAGACTCGGAATGCACTGAATATACACTGAAAATAAATGAAAATACTACACAAAATACACTGAGGACAGATGAAAATACACAGCTTATATACTCCAGAGCAAACTGAAGATACACTTAAAATACACAGAAAAATACACTTAAAACATGCTGAACACACTGATATATGAAAGAAAATAGACTCAAAATACACCACAAAATACACTTATGATACAATAATTTAAAAAAAAAGGCTGAGAGTAAGTCAGAGCACACTGATTAAAATAACATGAAAATACACCAATTAAATAAACAGGCTGAAAACACACTGATAGCATTATATAAATACACAGAATACATCAGAATACCATCATGAAAACACAGAAAATATTTTTACAGAATATATTATTGATATATACAGAAAATATACTGAATTCTTATTTATTTCTCATCTGTATTTATTTTTTCATATTATTAAGAGTTGATTATTAGGACTTAAATTAATCGTAAAAATGACCAGAGAAGAAGAAAAGCATCAAACACTAAACGTATGACATATGTAACATGTATGTAGTCGGTCCATTGTCCAGGTCTGTGGTGTTTCCTAGCCCGCATCGGTCCACTTTGGTCCACATCAGCAGTTCCCTCACGTCCTCCCTGCTGCAGTTCACACTACTCTCTGATTGGCTCGAGGCTTCACATAATGATGACACGGCGGTGGGAAAGCCTCACGCTGCACATTGCTCAGGGTCACATGGCTTCGGCAGAGGTCGCATCCACGTTCCACAAACGTCAGTGAAACACGGCCTTGAGTTCACCTGCAGAAGAAGCAGAATGTTCATCACCTGGACACCGCACACCTGACACGGCAGCAGGAAATGAACCACGGCGCTGATGTACAGTCCCCTGGGGGGGATGTCGACACTGCCATCAGCACATGAGCCACGCCATCATGTCTGATGCGTCATGACTCCGGCTCATCACATCTGAAGTCGACAACATGAGGCATTTTCATCGACAGCAACAGAGACAGAGCCATCGATCAGCAACCACAGCGTTTTTACCAATGGCCGCTGTGGACTGAGGGCATCGACAAGAACTGAACTCACATACGATCTGTGTCATCATCACAGAAGAAACCAAGTGAATCTAAATGTGACATAAAATCATGCAGATCACAGACTAGTAGATCAGAATCAGTAGGTCAATATTACATCATGTACGTGTCATCATGTTATGACATCAGACGCTACGGAAGTCTCTGAAAATGCTCAGGGTTGAGTCTAAACAGTATTATCACTGGAAAAAACGTTAATATAACATTTTAATCTGGAAATTATGAAGTAAACATTCATCCTCCTTCATTGTTGTATCACTTTAACTACCGTCACAAAATAGTTTATGATGGATTACTATGACGACGCTGAAGGAGGATACATATGCTACCAAACCACACCCACTGAGATGAAGCCACACCCTGTGAATAGAGTTGTATTGATACTGTCAGTGGACAAGTGATGTAAACAGTAGGACCAGGTGATGTCAGAGACGTGAGCCTTTTGGCTGCCAGTGGATCATGTGACCCACGATGATGATCTGCAGGTCAGACATTACGTTATACATGTGTTTCTTCTTCTGTCCAATAACGTGTCCCTCAGATGTGAAAGCTGACTGATGATGTACTGTTGTATAGTTTTATGATACATGTATCAGTCACCACGTCCTTATATTAATGGTCCAACATTTCAAAGTTTGTATAATTTACTGATCGATTTATTGATTGATTAGTTTGACTTAACGTCTGTCGTCGTCTGTCATCCGTTACAAAACTTTCAATCGTCTTCTTCTCCGAAACTACAATTCCAATTGACTTCAAACTTGGTATACAGCTTCTTTATGATGATGTCAACAAAAGTTAGTGAAATTATTTGGATCCGGATCTGATTCTGGATTTGGTGCGACTTTGAAAAATTTCCCCATTATAAGAGATAGGAAACTTTTAATTTGGCCGGTAAGCTACGGGGCCATTGAGAGATTTTTTTTCTTACAATTACATTTATCTTCTAACTTTGTTCTTCATCATTGACTGAAAACCCTGATATTAGTGTTGAACTGAGTCTGCAATCCTCTGTCTTGATCTAAACAGACTCTTTAAATTTTCTGTGAAACGCATCGTCGTGAAGCTGAAACAGGCAGTGGCAGCTCAATAAATAATTTTTTAGTGGGGCACAGTATCCAAGTCAGTTTTCAGCTGCACTATAACCTCATATCACCACTAGGGTACACCAAAGTACATTCACCATTATTTTAAAATATTAATTTAAATTAAAATAAAAATACATAATATTTGTTTTCAATCATGTATTTTTATATGTAAATTTCACCTGTCTGTCCTTCAAACATTTACATTTTTCTATGACTTTATTGTTTAATCATGTCCCTGACAAGTGTCTTTTCCACTGAAAATATGGACAATGCATTTAGACCAGGGGTGAAGGTGGTGCAGATGGATCGCATGGCCATAAAAAAATTGAAAATCAGCATAAGGATTAAAACATATGACTGTTACCACTCGTACCAGGGATCCATCCTGTGTCCTGCTGCACCAAAGCCTGTTATAATCACTACTGAGCTATCCAGCTGTTCACCCATAGCCCAGTAGTATTACTTATTGACCTATTCTGATTCCATTTCTGAGGAAGGTCTTGATTCTTTTTTGGATGTAACATTTACTCCTGCAGGTGGTGCTTAGGCTCAATTTTTTACACCCTAGGGTCTCCTATCTCTTGTAGTTGAGGCGGTCTACTGTGCATGCGCCATTATAATGAGGGACTGTGGTGTTCTTGGGCAGCGCCCCAAACAGGAAACATGTGACTTGACTGCTCATGAAACAACAGAAAATATTTTCAAACTACATTTGAATGCAGATTATACCCAGTACTCACTTGCTGTATCATGTGTAGTGCGTTTATTTAAATATTAATGTATTTGGAAAATTATTTTTGTGATTCCTGTCATCCTCTGCTTCATATGAGACAGGTAGGGCAGCCTGTTTGACGTACAGATATGTGGTTTGTACAGGACAGATGCATTCACCTTAAAAGTGTCCAACAGCAAAATGAACATAGATGTGATGCAGCAGGAACATGAATCTCCATTTAAACCACTGAGACGTTCATAGTTCACTTAAACTCGTCTGACTGGTTCCCTGATTTTCTGTCTTTCACCAGATTATCTTCCGGAAGATCAGCGATGTCAAACGTGAGGAGGAGGAGATGCTGAAGAGGAAGAACGAGGCTCCTCTGAACCTCCCCCCCGACCACCCAGTGCGACGCCTCTTCCAGCGGTTCCGTCAGCAGAAAGAGGCTCGTCTGGCAGCTGAGCGAGGAATTCAGGGCAGCAGTGACGTGGAGAAAGGCGCGTCTCACCCGGAGCCATCCAGGCCGGAAATCCTGGCTTCCACCAGTATCATCATGGTAACAGAGAGCCCCGCCACACCTACCACCTCATCCACATGTTCGTCCGTACGGACCTCAGGACGAAGCATGCTGCACGCCGCTGCCACACAAAACAGCAACATGAGCGGCTGTAAGTCAGTGGAACCGCCCAAAGCTAAAGGCTGGGGTCGATTCAAGGAGTCGGTGGTGAAGGCGGAGTCATGGAGCAGCGTCTCCAAGGCTGAGTCCATGGAGACGCTGCCTGATAGAACTAAGTGTCACGATGAGGTGTCTCTGAAGAAAACGGATTCCTGTGACAGTGGCATCACGAAGAGCGACCTCCGCTTGGACAACGTGGGCGATGTCCGGACGCCGCAGGAGAGGAGCCCCATCCAATCAGAGGAGAAGAGAGTGTTCTGTCCGATCCCCGAACAGAGCCTCCAGGCCTCGTTCCTGGAGCTGAAGCAGGAGCTACGAGGAGACATCGGATCTCTGAACAGTCGCATGGCAGCGCTGGAGACTCAGCTAGCAGAGATGCTCCGCCTCCTCAAATCCAGGAAGTCATCGGGCTCCTTCTTCGAGATCTCGCGGCCGCCGTCACCTGACTCGGACAAAGACAGCTTCTCTTAAAGTGGATCGGCGGATGGAGGTGGACTGTTCCTGATGCCGTGACAAGGCCAATATCAGAACTTAAACTGCACTTCGGTTGTTCGTTGGTGTCTCTAGGCAATAACTGAAAGACAACTGGAAACCAGTAACGAACAGAATAAAGATCGATAGCACCTTTGGTCCTCTGGAAGACCTTCACAGATTAAGGCAATAACAGCAGATGGCTTTAACGTTGGCTTTAACCGGAGATTTCCACTGTGATGCAGAAGATACAGAGGTTTTGTTGGGTCTGGTCCTCAAAGCCTGAGACTAGAATGTCTGCACTCATCGGTTAATGGTCAAATATAATAGTTTAAGTGTAGAAGACAACATGCTGGTGATGGAGATGGAACTAATGAGTTCATGGTTTGTTCTTCCAGTTCCCTGGTCTCACAGTCAGTGGATTTATGGGTAAATGGGGGAAATAAGGTCTGTGATTCAACACAAACTGAGGGTTTTTATTCTACAACATAAAATACACAAGTAAAAACCTCAGTTTGCAGCTTCTACATGAAGGAGGATGTTTAGATGATCTTCACTGTGTTGACTGTAGATCAGGTTTGAGGTGACGTCTGATGTCAGCAGATGGAGGCTTCACATTAATGGTGAACTTGTGTTTTCATTTTATTTCTACTTGTGGTTTTCACTTGTGTACTTTATCTTGTTGAACAAAACGCTGCCTTTCTTATCTCCAACGATGCAAACTTGATCCACATCCTCTATGGCTTTGTGTCAAGGGAACCAGGCAAATGCAGACATTAAACATGCCTCCATGGTGAGGGAGGGTGGAGTCTGGCCCCTCCTCATGGACCGCCATTGTTCACATGTGTAATTGATGTTGTGACTAATCCAGGATCCCAAACCGATGCCCATCTCATCTTTTCCATATTTTTTCAGGTTTGTGGACCGTTGTGGTCAACTGGAAGAGGCGGGTTTAATGCTACAAATCGCTGCTCTGTGACTGGTTGTTGGGGCTGTTGTTCACTGACCTCTTACTGTTAAAGCAGGAGGCCTTTGAATATCAGGACCAGACTTTGTGCTGAAGCTTGGGGGATTCTGACAGAACGTCTCAATGGAAAAGAAACACTGTGCACAGGCTGATGTTTCAGGTCCTGGACGAATGCTTTATTAGATGCACTGGAATGAAGGAGCTGAATCTTAGATTTTATAAAACTGCATGTTTCCAATGTTTCGTCTTCAGCCCCAATGGGATTTAATGAATCTGAATGTGAACAGAACAATGATCCAATGGTTTTGGGTTGGTAGGTATGAGTCGATTTGAAGAAATGTATCTTAAAATTCACATTATGACTCTTTAATTTAGGAATTAAATAAGGGACGGTCACATTTAGACCAAACCCCCACCTGATACTGAAGACAGACATATGTCACATGACCTGATGATGGTTAAGGAACCAGTATAAACCAGTCTGTTGACCTGCGACATGACGGAAAACAAGTGAAGCCAAAACACATCCCATCTTTGTCTTTCGTTTCTTTCTAAAAATGCTCCATCAAAGTATTTCATTCCAGTTTTCATTCCTTAAACAATGTCCTTAATGTTTAGAACAAAACACCAGTCATTTACTTAGATTTTCTCTATAACTGATAAACCTCTGAATAGAAAATTGATAAATCAAACTCATATCACACAACAAATAAAAAACAACCAAGCAGATTTTAAGTCACTGCTGTACATTCTCTTCATCTTTACACAGATGAAAATACATTAAACATAAATTTACAGCCACAAAAGTTCAACATCCTGTGAAACTGATTAAAACATACAGTTCAAATTTGTTATTTTTCACTCGATTAGATGAGTGGGTTTCCCATTTGCACTGCTGACTGTTTTATTTATCAGCACTTATCAAATAATAAAGACTAACATTAAGTGTCATGTTTAATCTGCAGTTAACGTCCAACAGAGAAGGAAGCAACATCTACTTCCATCTTCAGCTGCAGAAAAAACCTGCTAAATTCTTTATCAGCACTTGTCCGATCTGACCAGTGGCGTTCCCAGATTTACTCTCCTGATGTGGTGTTAGAGCTGATGGTTTGGATTCACCTTTCAGGATGTTATGTTTATCATTGCATGTTCTCATGGTCGAATTATTCAACAATCACATAGTCCCTAAAACAGAGCAAACACTTGTACCGGTTTTTACAGGTTTTACAAAACTAAAGGACAGAGTTTTTCATCTGGAGACCTGTTAAATTTTTTCCCTCCTTTACCCTCTCTCTTTTACCCCAACTGGTCAAGGCAGACGACCATCCTCCAGGAGTCAGGGTCTACTCGAGGTTTCTGCCTGTTAAAAGGAAGTTTTTCCTCACCACTGTCACCAGTCACAAGTATTTTCTCCTGGAGGATTCTGTTGGGTTTCGTATATTGGCTTGAGAGTCTGGTTTCTACCGGCTCTATATGTAAAGTGTCATGAGATAACTTTTGTTATGATTTGGCACTCTATAAATAAAATTGATTTGATTTAAATACTATTACATTATGTTAAATAAATGCCAAAATTCTGATCCCCAAACTCATAAATCTGGTATAGATTATTGAACACAAGTAATCACCTCTAAAACTGATGACGTTAGTGAACAACTCACTATTGAGACAAATACATCTAATCCCAAACAAACACATCTGAATTATCTGCTCAAAACTAAACATCCCAGTGCTGATAATGATTCATTTTATTGCATATCTTTATGTATTTTACTCAGTGGACCCAAAAAAATAAAAGGCCTGTGGCTCCTTTTGGTTCCCGAATCAAAGATTGGGAATCACGGCTACTGAATAGGATGAAAAATAAAAGGAGAATTAGTGGTTTCACCTGAAAAGGCGATGGTCACGTTTTGGCTTCATCTTTTTAAGACATGTTAAGGTCACATGGGTCACTGCTGTGATTTTTTTTATTGGCTTCTTAGGGCAGGAGGAGGGGGAGTCAGGTGACCTTTATTCATGTTGTTCACATTTTGGATGAAACTGAGCCTGTTTGACACATTTTTTTTTTTATTCATTTAATCTGACCTGAGAACAGATTCCCATCCACGAGGGAGCCCTATAGCCAATTATGAGGATCGACATGATTTATTTTTTATCACTTTGAAAAGCAAATTTTTTCTCACACCACAGTCACTGCAAAATCCCAAAGGCTGTGGATTTTGTTGGACTTTAGAATGATTTAAGATGTAGAGCTCCATCACCAGATATACGGCCACTGGGGGGCAGAAGGATGAAAACGCCCCCTCCTCTGGGACACATGTTGTGTCTTATATTGCGTTATTTTCTTTAATTGGTTCCTGTGTTTTCTCAGACCTGATGACACCTGTGGACAAACAGAATAAGGTCAAACAGCAGCAACGTCATTCGATATCTGAGTTTCCTCCTTTTCATTCCAGATTCAGAATGGTCTTCACTTTGTTCTGGAGTGAAACTGGGTCACATCAGAACCAGTGATATCTACCATAAGTCCAACCCTTGCTGTCGGTTGTTTCCATGGTTCAGATCCAGCCTCTTAGCCTGGTTTTGTTCAGAGTCAAGACCTGCTTACGTCAGGTTCTGTGGGCGGGGCTAATGAAGACCAACTAAACTGCCATATTTTAAAAGCCAGACGTAGTGCTGTGTCTGATAGTCTTGTAGCGTCGGGAAAGCAGATGTATAGTGATGGAATAATGAGGCTCAGGTCAAAGTGGTTTTTAGAAGGTCTGGAGGTTGTACCACCTCAGAACCAGGACTAGAACAGCCCAGAATTCCCTGGGTTCACAGTGGTGGAATATGTTTTAGTGAAGTTTAATGGAGAACAATGTGGGTGAAATAACTGTGATTGGTTTATTCTTCATCTGTGCCTCCATTTTAGTTTAGTAAACCTTAAATCTCGTCTATGCAAGCAGTTGTCTTCGAAATAAAATCAGTTTTACTTGTCTTTTCCATCACATTAACACCTAATATTTACACTGACATCACTTTATTTCATCAGCTTTTCACTGATGTAGATACAAAGATTTTAATTCTTAATTTTCTGCTTTACATCATTTTAACTTAACATCAGAAACTGTTTCTGATCCAGACTCATGGTTGAACTTTTCACATTGATGTGCCCAAAACAGAAGAAGCTGTAAAATCCACATTTCTCCAGCAACAGAAAAGAATGGACAGAATGGACCTTTAATTTAGCGTTAATTGTTAAATTAAATTTATTGAGTTGTAACAGCACGTTCCAATCTCCAAATGAAGAACAGCACTGTAGCCAATGATCTGATGAACACCTTTACTTCAGTGTCTTCAACGTCCATAAAACTGTGGAAAAACTATTTGTGTAACATGACAAATCATAAATGATTTAAGAGGAATGAATGAGATCGGCTTCTGCCGGTTAATGTAAAACCTTAAACTAAGACTTGTACTGTTTTATCTTCTATCTGAAAACTTCCCTGAAGATTTGCAATAAGAAGAAGAGGAATGATGATGATGGTGATGTGACTTGACATTTTTATGTTATTTTAGAAGATATATGATGTACAGTGTAGATAAATGAGAGCAACTCCAAAGGTTATAGTTAAAGAAATGCCATAAAAAAGAGACACAAGGTCTTTTTGTGGCATAAATGTATGAACAGGTGTGGACAGATCGAGAATCCCGTATCATTTTCTGATTCATCATCCCCGTCCTCAACTAATGAGAAAACATTCAACTGCTATTGGTTTATTAATTTTTTTGATTATTTATTTAACAAGGATCAACTAATTGAAATTCATCTTTCACCAGAACATCCTGGTCAAAACAGGAAGAAGCAAAGTAAAGACTCCATATCATATGCTTTCTATGACTGGTTTGCAGATTAAAGTCCATCATAACTGAATATAATAATGTCTTTGTACAAATAAAACTTTGGCCCCTTAAAATCTAAAGTCATTTCTATGAAACATCAGTTCTGACTTTAAGGTTCTTGTGTTAAAAAAAGTTAAATTCTGTAGTTTTAAGTCGAGTATCATCTGCAAATAGAATGACTCTAAGCAGCATCCAAAAAACACTGAATCTGTTCAAAAACAAATATAAGTATTTACTATAAATATATACTACATACTACTGCTGAGTGTTGTATTCCCTAAAAACCATGTAGGTGACCTCATAACTAATCCGATTTTTATCCTCTGATCTCCTATTTAATATTTTAAACACCTTCAGAGTCCTTTAAACAGGCTCAGTGATTCATAAACTGTTCTCTTATAAGTTTTTTTTATACAAATAAATTTCTGTAGTTTGAGAGTCATCTTCAAACATGAGTAAAATGCCAGAGCTTTGCATTAACCTTCTGTTTATCGCCGGATCAGACCAATATATCCTGTCGGACTCGTCTTCCTAAAAATTAAAACAGCTCTCAGATCAGTTCAGAACTTGGCCGCAACACTTTTAAAGTCTTAATATAAGTCAAATTCTGCAATTTTAAGTTGAGTATCATCTGCAAACATGGTTACCCAGAACTGAAGAAACTGGATCTGTTCAGTGTCAAACTTTGGCGTCAAGACACAGATTCCAGTGAAATATACTTGACTGAAACTGATGATGTGAGGTGTGTGTTTGTCTTTGAAATGTCCTGTTTTCTGTGTTGTGTTCTATAATCTATCGTCTTAATATGCAATTATTGCCATTTTTGCTGGTGTCGATGGCGCCATCCCATGAGCCCCATGGACACTGATGCACTTTGATCGTCGGTTGCCCTGCACGACAACAGTGGTTTTCTAGCAGACTCATTACATAAAACGCCCGAGGCCTCGTCATCTCTGAAACGTCGATCTGCCTTTCTGTGCATGAAGAGCACCTCCATGTTAAAGTGGTACTTATTAATACTATTATCACGTATGCACTGTTTAGAAACTCACCACTTTGGGGGAGGAGCTTGAAAGAAAACCACTGATGTAATCTTCAATGTGTTCTTCACTTAATGTCAGGAATGAAAACTATCAGCACAAAGTTTATTTCTAAAATATCACATCAAACCTCAATAAATGGTTTTATACTTTGTACTTTTCTCCGTGGATGTTTCTTCTTTGACATTTATTCCATTAAATCTGAATCCATCATCAACCTACAGACATTTGGACATTTAGCACCATTGTGTTGGAGGTTTAATATAAGGGTTTAATATGTGGTCAGGATGATTTATTTAATCATATCACCATTAGTTGTATTTAATTTAACCTCCAAAAATCCAAAACCATTTACATGCCGAGGGTTCACCTTTTTAGGAAAACACCTTTACTAAGCGGTGTTTTCTTATTTTCATTTTCTGTGCATTTATTCATGTTCAACTTCCTTTCGCAGTAAAATCCAAGACTCTAATGTGAATGAATTTAAGTAAAACAGCAGCGTGTTCTTATCTAAATCTGAGTGATGATACCTGAAAAACAAACCCACTGAACAAGATGTGAACCAGTCAGAACCATTTTTCTTGAGCAAAGATAAGATGGGAAGGAATTCCATCATGTCGGTTATCATTACCGTCCACATTCCTGATTTCATTTGTGGTTTATATTATAGATTTATCTGTGGTTGATTTTCACATATTTGATTTTAATGTGGATGAAACAATAAGGTTATTGAGCTGAAAGAGTGAAAATGGCCACCTATAGTAGCAGAGGAGACATGATTCCAACAGTGAACCGTTTCCATTCCTGTACATGTAATCGGAACAAACACAACAGTCGGATTAAACAGCTGTAGTTTGACTAAACCAGGGGTCAGCAACCCTGGTCCTAGAGAGCCACTATCCTGCATGTTTTAGATGTTTCCCTCTTCCAGCACACCTAATGGTCATTATCAGGCTTCTGCAGAGCTTGATGATAGGCTTATCATTTGAATCAGGTGTGTTGGAAGAGGGATACATCTAAAACATGCAGGATAGTGGCTCTCTAGGACCAGGGTTGCTGACCCCTGGACTAAACGGTCCATGTAAACGTACATTTATTCATGTGTTTTTACTGCAAACATTACACTGAATCCTGGTACATTTTCTGCAGATTTCTCTGAACAGGTTTGTTATGTTGATATAAACTTCTCATGGTGTTCTATTGTGTGTGTGTGTGTGTGTGTGTGTGTGTGAGGTGGGGTGGGGGGGGCATGGGGAGTGTTTCTGTGTCAGGTTTGTGTAAATGCTTCATACTCTTTCTCAGTATTGATCATCTTACATCTATGCTCTGACTCTTGTTTGTCCTCCTTGAGGGAATCCCTGAACCTCCCCCTCAGAAAAAGACACTGCAGAGCAGCCCCCCACCCACCCCCAACGTTCCCTCAGTCGATGATCTGCATTGCAGTGCCAGCCCCCCTCCTCCTCCTCAGGTTGATCTGCAGTAACACATGAGGCTGATCCTCTGTCTGACACTGAGAGCCCCCCCCCATCCCCTCGCCCCTCTGCATCTGTTTAATCCTGAGGCTACGGTGCCCTCTACAGGCCGACAGCAGCAGGACAGCGTTGTTCTGCAGCCTCAGTCACTGCAGTTCCATTAGAAACTGAATAAACAGTGAGTGTCGTTTTGTATGAAGGTTCAGTTCAGTCTAAATCAGCAGTTTATTCACAACACAACGGCCAAAATAAAAGATTAAAGTTAAACAATAAATACATTAAAACCCACTGAACAGCCAAGTGAATCATTAATGTGTCCACATGCTTACTGATAATAGAACAGACCTGGTGTTTCCTATGAAGATGAGATGGTAAGAAAAATCTGTGATTCTCTGATGTTTTGACACAAACCTCATCTGTCCTTTGGTTTAGTTTCTGGGGAATGTGTTGGTAATGAGGAGGTTTATGGGTGTGATGAAGAAGGACATGATGCATGTTGTAGATGTAGTAGTAGTAGTAGTGTTGGTAGTAGTAGTATAGATGTAACAGTAGTAGATGCAGTAGAAGTGGTAGTAGTAGTAGTAGACGTACTAGTTGTAGTAGTGGATGTAGTAGTAGTGGTGGTAGTAGTACTAGATTTAGATGTAATAGTAGTAGATGTAGTAGAAGTGGTAGTAGTAGTAGTGGTAGTAGTAGTAGTAGTAGTAGTAGTAGTAGTAGTAGTAGTAGAAGACATAGTAGTAGTAGTAGTGGATGTAGTAGTAGTGGTGGTAGTAGTAATAGATTTAGATGTAATAATTGTAGATGTAGTAGTAGTAGTGGTAGTAGTAGTAGATGTAGTAGAAGTGTTAAGTAGTAGACGTAGTAGTAGTAGATTTAGATGTAACAGTAGTAGTGGTAGTAGATGTGGTAGTAGTAATAGTAATAGTAGATGTAGCAGTACTTGTATAGCTGTAGTAGTAGTATTAGTGGTAGTAGTAGTAGTCATTGTAATTCTAGTAGTTGTTGTAGTGGTAGTAGTAGATTTAGTAGTATTAGTGGTAGTAATAGTAATAGTAGCTGTAGTAGTAGTAGTAGTAGTAGTAGTAGTAGTAGTAGTGGGAGTAGTTTTAGTGGGAGTCTGGGAGTAGTAGTAGGAGTAGATGTAGTCGTTGTAGTTGTAGATCTAGATGTAAAACTAGCAGTAGTAGCAGATGTAGCAGTAGTTGTAGTTCTAGTAGTAGTAGTAGCAGTAGATGTAGCAGAAGTGGTAGTAGTAGTAGTAGATGTTGTAGTAGCAGTAGTTGTAGTGGTAGTAGATTCTGTAGTAGTAGTAGTGGTGGTGGTACTAATAGTAGTAATAGATATAGCAGTAGTGGTAGTAGTAGATTTAGATGTAATAGCAGTAGTTGTAGTGGTAGTAGATGTAGTAGTGGTAGTAGTAGTAGTAGTAGTGGTATTAACAGTAGTAATAGATGTAGCAGTAGCGGTAGTAGTAGTAGCAATAGATGTAGTAGTAGTAGTAGTGGTAGTAGATGTAGTACTAGTAGCACTAGTAGATGTAGTGGTAGTAGTAGTGGTAGTAGAAGTCGTAGTCGATGTAGTTCTAGTAGTAGTTGTAGTGGTAGTAGTAGTAGATGTAGTAGTAGCGGTAGTAATAGTAGATGTAGTAGTAGTAGTAGTAGTAGATGTAGTAGTAGTTGTAGTGGTGGTAGTAGATATAGTGGTAGTAGATTTAGTAGTAGTAATAGTAGTGGCAGTAGTGGTAGATGCAGTATTAGTAGTAGATGTAGGAGTAAAGTAGTAGATGTTGTAGTTTACGACTACATGTATTTGCAGGTACAGTTGACAGGGCTGGTTTTATATAAAAGTTGCTTCTGTTTCCCTCAGCATCAGTTTACCTCTTCCTTTCCTTTTGCCCCCCCCCCCCCAGATGTTTTTATACCAGTCAGCGCCGGGTGTCATGGCAACGGCTGAAGTCAGGGCCTTGATTGGCTGTATGTCCTGGGACCAGCCACTGCCGTTTGCAGTCAGAACTGCTGAGTGGACCCTCCTTTTTAAAGGCCATGGCCCCGCCCCCCGCCCCTGCCCCCATCCCCCCCTCTTTTCCTGCCGGTTCATGGCCTCCTATTATTTAGCAGATTTGTTTTTGCATCCTGGCTGAACCTTCTAGTGTTAGAAGAAAAAACTGCAGCTGGATCATATATGTGCCTCTGCAGGGACGCCGGGGGCATAACCTAACAAATGTGTGGGGTCAATTGGTAAGGACTGCTTTCTGTTGTGTTCCTTGTGCAGAGGTAGGGTTAGGTGGAGATAGAGTACTGCTAAGTTGTGTGTCGGGGTGGGGGGGTGGTGGTGATGGAGAGCTTGGACTCGACTCGGACTCCATGTTAAAAACGTTAATGTTGAAACTCGATATATTTCAGAGCCTCGCAGTCAGACTCGGACTCCTGATGAATTTAAGGCAAGTGTTCTGGTTTTCCATTGACCTGTTCGGAACAGGTCCACTGAAAACCAACCCAGTAGTTGGTCTATTCTCTGAAACAGCATGTGTGTAAAATAAACTTGTCCCTGGATTAATAAGTGTTGGGATGAATGGTTCTTTTCATGCTGGAACAGAGCGTTTGTGACGTTGCTGATGATGATGATCTGCCAGCTTGTTGGCTGGCGACTCAGATATTAAGAGTGAGCTCCTGTTGCTCGCTGCTACAGGCCGGACGGACGAGGAGGATGTCAAAGTTACCTGGTTCCTCTGACTCAAAGGATATCGGCGACCGGTCAGTAACCAAACTCAACCAGGACGGACGGACAGGTGGATGGACGGGTGGATGGATGGATGGAGGGGTGGATGGACAGGTGGATAGATGGATGGATGGATTAATGGATGGATAGATGGATGGACGGACGAATGGATGGTTGGACGGATGGATGGTTGGACAGTTGGATGGATGGATGGATGGATGGGAGGCTCAGTTAGACAAGAAAAGAGCTCAGTGTTTTTTAGAGAAACTTTCTGCAGTGAATCAGGAGATTCAGGTAAAGGAGTCTAGGTTTATCAGGCAGATCAACGAGGATAAGAAAAGACAGACACAACTCAAGTGTGAAAAGTAAAGAAGCAAAGTTGTTTTGGATGTTGAACATCATCATGGA
Organism: Sphaeramia orbicularis; assembly: GCF_902148855.1. Taxonomy (NCBI): domain Eukaryota; kingdom Metazoa; phylum Chordata; class Actinopteri; order Kurtiformes; family Apogonidae; genus Sphaeramia; species Sphaeramia orbicularis. The sequence goes on along the minus strand of NC_043957.1, from coordinate 15,154,875 downwards.
GAGAATTAAAGACACCAGCTGATCTCAAGAAGAAAACAAACCACTTAAACGTCAAGATGCATCATCCATCTGCCTCTGAGAGCCCAAGGACAACTTGAGAAGAGGAAGAAGCTAAACCAAAGCTAATCACATAAGGATAATGAAAGGGATGAGTGTAAGGGGGGGTAACGGTGGGGGCGGTGTAGGGTCAGCTACACAAACAATGTTACCCTCGGTACATTTAACATCAAGCCCCGCAGGCGACAACAATGGCGTCAGCACGGCCCTTCTGCATCTGAACGTTGCTAGATTTCTCTCTGGCTGGTTTCAGTTTGCTCGAACAGCACAAACAATCGACAGGTTTTTTTTTCTGCTTTTTCCATCGTGCTCAGCAGGTCACGACTCGTATAAAGACACAAAGGCGGACGCCGCCTGTCAAAAGCTGGCAGAGAATGTGAGGCCCGGCGTCTGAAGGCGGCGTCCGTCGTCAGGCTAAAAATCGTTGCTATGGTGCTTCGGTGAGGAGTGTTACTGGTTGAGGTACTGTCCTTCTAATCTGGCCTTTACACAGTCTGAGGAGGTTGAAGACAGTGTGTTTGTGGTGTCATTACTGATCCAATGTCAGATCAATAAATGATCAGGTTGAATAACAAAACCTGCTTTAGTCATTCACAGGTTGGTCGTTAAAACCAACAAACCTCATGAGACTTGTTTAGTTGCCCTTTGTGATGTCTGAGTAAAGTTTACGTCAGTTTAACGTCACCACGCTCTGGTTATTTTAACTTTTGGAAATGAGGATGTTTCTGCAGTGAATCAAGTCAATGTTTCTTCTAAAATGAGTTTCCTAAAGGTTGGTTTTGTGTTCGAAAGGTTTTTTCTCTACTTCCTCATGTCTTTGTGATTGATTAGATTCTGTTCATGAGTTGTGTTTCTGAGGCAAAACAGTTGGTTATTGATCATAGCTTTTTTTTATGGGTTCTGCTGTTTGAGTATGAACCACGTGTCCTGTTTTCATCCAGTTAATCTCATTTCCTTCCTTCCTTTTTCTTGGTTTTTCATTGGGTCATACTTTACAATAAGCAGATGTACTGATGAAATGATCTGGGTAAATCTTCTAACTGTATCATACTATGTTTAAAACATATTGTATCTTATCATAACTGGAGCCGCATTTGAATTTTTAAGACACTGTTTTGCCATCATTTCATCTTAATTATCTGTTAAACGGTTGCCACATTGTGGTGGATTCCTGCTTTCTTATTTCACACTGACATGGTGGTTCTGGTTTTGTGGATGACTGTCTTGCCGTGGGCCATGTTTTTCTAATAATATGCACTGTATATCCACTTCCAGTCATTTCCTAAACAAGTAAAACATGCAGATGAAAAATACTTTGACTATTGTTAAAGATCCTAAAGAACTGATGGATTTGGAGGCGACGCTGAGTCAATTTACATGAACCCTAAAACTCAATTCCTGGAGTTAATAAACATTTAACAGCAGTAATCTGATTATGAGAAATCAGATTAACAGCCCTGAATTTCTCCTCTATACTCTGATGTCTTCATGCATGTACACCTGTTAATCTGATTTGTTTCATTATTTTACATCTACGTGTGGAAAAAATAAATAAAAAATCATAGAAAACTGAAGTGATGTATGAAAACGTGAGCTAAAGACAATAACAGTAAGTTTGATTCTATCATCACTATGTACGTACAAACTAAAAGTATTCCACTAATGGACCGATACGTCTAAACCAGGGTTTATCGATTATTGTATTTCTGAAGTGCATGTAAACACATCAGATCTGATTAATACAATTATCTGATTACAGTTATTGAATTTATACTGTCATATAAATGGACTCAACTGAGAGTGAGAGTCTCGACTGAGAGTTAATTTGGTTCAGACACAAAAAACAACTTGGTTAATGTTAGAAAAATGTGTCAGAATAGACAAAGGAAGTTTCACTACAGCGTACATGAACGAGGGTTGTGTTAGTCGTCTTCACTTATCGACCTGTGTGGTTATTTCCATCGTGAGGTCAGGTTGGTTCATCCAGAATCCAGAGAACATGAAGTTTTATAAAATACAAACATAACAGTTTAGTTAAATGATATTTGGCATTAACACCTGGAACAAAAATGACTCAATATTCAGGTTCCATCAACAGGAAACAGTAGTGGCTGATGAGAATAAAATCAGTTTGACCTGATGATAGTGCTAAAGGAGAAGTTAAACCACACTGTGTGATGACATCTCAGTCTGAACCAGAGGCCAAATGAAAACATGAGCATCATCTGTTACAGCATCTGATGATAGCAAAATGTCAGGTTAAAATAAGGCTGTCAAACACATGGCCCATGGGCCAAAACCAGGCCACCAAAATGACACTGAAAATATTAACAGTCCAGGATGTTAAAATCATTGTATTTAAGGTTCCACATACAGACCAATATGATCTAAACTGGGTCAGACCAGGAAAATAATCTGTACTATAAAAGCCAAGTGGCCTCTGTGTGTGTGTGTGCGTGCGTGTGTGTGCATGTGTGTATGTGTGTGTGTGTGTGTGTGTGTATCTGGGGACTCACACAAAATTCGGAAAGAGCTGACTGCTGCAGTTTGGCATATGTATGTGTTTTTGGTCAAGGAACCGGCTAGTGAAAATGGTAATGATAGGCCCAATATTTTGGGAGATAGTAATTTGGCGACATATCCAGGATGTACTCCGTCTTCATCTTTAAGTAGCTGGGATAGGCTCCAGTGACCCCCGCGACCCTAGTGAGGATAAAGTGGATTCAGATAATGAATGAATGAATGAATGTTATTAATTTTGGAATACAATGGCCTTACAATTGTGTTGCTGTACCCAGAATGCTTTGGCGGTGACTGCTGGACAAATGCGGTAAAGCATGCACAAATACACCCACGGGTCAACGTGCTAGTAACATAATAACTTATAAAAAATGACACCTATAAATTTATCTCTTTGTTTTAATGTAACAAAAATAACTGTCCTTTCACAAAAAATATGAACCTGAAATTTATCAAGAAAAAAATGGCAATTTTATCTATGTTCTGCCTATTACTAAATGTTTTGTGCATTTGTAGATTCACTGTGTTGCATAAGCTGTAATCTAAGTCATATTTTCATCCAAATTGTGAAATCTGCGTAACTTTACTCAACTTTACACTGTTAATTTATTTTATGTATTCATCACAATTTGGACAAAAACATGGCTTGGACAATTCTGCTATGAGGCTAACAATGTGTAAATGATCAACTGAGACATAATATTGTTAAAATTGCACTTTTTTTTCTTAAGAAATTTCATGTTGGTTGTGGCTGATTATATTACTGACATTTTTTAAACTATAGTTTGTAGATGTAAACATTTTCATAATGTAATTTTACATTTTTCACTGTTATTATTTTACTGGTCTGATCTACTACAGATTATACAATCTGGGCTGAATGTAGAACCTGAACTAAAATAAGTTTGATATCTCCGGTTTAAAGGTTCAGTATGGAAATTTTATCCATGTTATGAAGAATTCTGAAGACCTCAGCAGCTTTAAGAACAGCTCGTGAATGTAGAATCTTATGAAACCCAAGACACATGACCCTGAGCTCATGGAGGCATGACCTTTCCATGTTGAACCTTTATCTGTTCACTTTTCAGTTGTTGTGCCTCATGTCATTTCTCATGTCACTGTGTGTGTTTTTTTTGGTGAACCCATGTGACTGATGGTATTGCCCCTCCCTCCAGGTTTCCCAAGGGGACGCTACTGAGAAGCTGGCTCACCAAGTCGCGGCCCAGGTTGCTGCTGCTGATCGCAGGGTTGAAGAGGCCTCAGGTGACCCTCATGAGGAGGAAAAGGATGAAGCGCACAAAAGTAGCAAAGGCCACGTAAGCGGTAAATATGGCTTATGTTGCATGGAGGAATGGTGAACCCCCGTCAACAATACACACAGGAATGCTGGGAAATGACGTCCATAAGCAGCAGCAGCAGAACATCAACCTGTAGCCTGAAGATATTCATTAAAGATTAGAGACCAGATCATCAACCAGGAAGAGGCAGAAAACTGAACAGGTTTCATTAAATTAGACTCTACATCAGGCTCCAATATTTAGTGACATCTAGGGGTGAAGTTATAGATTTCACTGTTCACAGTAATGAAAACTGCATATCACCCACCATGAAGTAGAGGAAAATAAAAGAAGAAGGGGTTCTGAGCTATGGTAGAAACATGGAGGACGGTAGAGTTCACTCATCAGTTAGATGATGACAGTCTAAAGGAAACACTATCAACACTGTATTTCATTTTAATCATTAGACTGGACCCTTAATGAGAGTCCTGCAGAAGTCCAGAACTTTGTGTCCAAATAGAGAAGATACCACATATTTCAGTTAATATGTAACAGCAGCTGCTCAACTTTTATAGAAACCACTCCGTGCTGCATTCAGGTGACCCAGAAAAAAACTGCAAAACTATTGTGCTGTGGTTTGATTGGTGGGATATAATCTTCAAACCAACATCAGTTTGGAAAGAAACAACATCTTCCATTCACAAAAACAATAAATGTAGAGATTTAGAAATAAAAATCCAGGACTTCAGATAATGGGTTTTGTTAAATACCAACATGTCCAGTGATTTCCCAGATTACGGACCTGTAACTGGATTAAGCGTGATGTCATCAACATGATCAGACATAACCTTCTGATACTGACAAGTTGTGTTATTTACCCCGCCCCCCAAATGGGGAGGCAAGGGGTATTGTTTTTGGTTCTTTTTATCTCTTTGTTAACACTTCAGCAGCAAAACTACTGGTTGAATTCATACCAAATTGGGTTTAGAGAATGCCAGTGACCCAGAATAGATGTGATTACATTTTGGGAAAAGCAGATCAAAGTTAAAAAATTTTATGAATTTCTAAACTCTTTTTTTTCCCCATTTTCTTATAATGGACAAAATTTGTTTATGCTGTCTATGTCAATGCTGACATCAGCCCACACACAGGCTAGACATGATAAAATCAACTGGATTGATGCCAAAATAAGATACAATTCATGCGAGGGGCGGGGTTTGTTGTGCCTGGCACCGCTTGTTATTTTATAAATTTATTAGTTTATTTGTTAGGGACACTACATATTAATGAACATCAGATGTAAATATAATGAATTATAGCAAAAAAAATTTACTTGCATCTGTAATCCCAACGCAGGTAAAAAAAAAAAAAATCACAATTAAAACTTACAAATAGAATAATAAAACACATTAAAACAACAACACTTTAAAAGGTTAAAAGTTTAAACTGATCACAGACTGGTTTGCTTTCAGCCACCATTTGAACTGAGTTTTGAAGGTGGGATATGTGGTCATTGGTATTGGGTCCTTCACGGAAAGTGAAGTCTGAAAAGTGGTTCCTCTGTTTGGACCTCAGAGCACTCTCTAGTGGACGCTCTGGTTATGTTGATGATCTCAGTCCAGTGGGACCTGTCAGTGGGTGGATATATTAGACACCAAGTGAACATGTAGACCTCCAAACAGCAAAATGTTCAAGGGTAGGATCTGAGACACTTTGACAATGATGTAAAAAACACTGGGTCAGATCATCTCCAGATCTTGTCATTCATTCCCAGTGTAAAGTGGTTCATACCTACCAAAAGTATCTAAAGAACAACAACCGGATCTCAACCAATCCAACATCTATGGGAGCAGAACATTATTACCACCTGTCTCATATTGTGTAGGTTCTCCTTTTTCCACAAAAACAGCTCTGACCCGAGGCCTGGACTCCACCAGACCTCTGAAAGTGGGATGTGGTATCTGGACCAAGATGTTAGCAGCAGATCCCTGAAGTCCTGGAAGTAAAGAGGTGGACCTTTATGGATAAGATCTATTTGACCAACACCTCCTACAGATGATCAACAAAATAAACAAGAAAAGATGAAACTAGCCAACAAAATGATTTAAAAGAATGCAAAAGAATATGAGTCAACTAAATTAAGTCAATGGTCAACACGATGAACAAAAGAAACAAAACTTAAAACGGCAAGTGGCATTGAAAGGCCCTTGCCACGGGCACGTCCAGTAGAAGTATGCCTATCGTTCAGCAGGTGCCGCTCTAGCACCAAATTTTAATTTCTTCTGATGAATGGGTGTAGGCCTGGGAGACTGACAACTGATTCAAATTTGAGGCAAATCTTTGTTCGTATGTCCGAACTAAAGAAATGTTTGTATAAGTAAATCTGTAGGGGGCGCTATGCAGACAAAATTAAATTTCTCCCATTAAATGGGTGAAGGCCTGTGAGATGTACCACTCAGTCAAATTGAGTCAAATTTGAGCCAAATCGGTGTTCATATGTCCGAACTGATGCAATTTTTGTAAAGGTAAATTTGTAGGGGGCACTATTGTGTGAATTTTCAATGTCTTGTGACAAATGGGTCTAGGCCTGGGAGATTGGCAACTGATTCAGATTTGAGGCAAATAGGTGATTGTACGTCCAAACTGAACTAATTTTAGTAAAATAAATTTGTAGGGGGCACTATGGAGCCAAATCTAAAATTTTTCAGATGAATGGCTGTAGGCCTGGGAGAAAGAACACTGACTCAAATTTGAGCCAAATTGGTGTTCGTATGTCCGAGCTGAAGCAATTTTAGTGAAGGTAACTTTGTAGGGGGCGCTATGGAGCCAAATCTAAAATTTTTCAGATGAATGGGTGTAGGCCTGGGAGGAAGAACACTGACTCAAATTTGAGCCAAATTGGTGTTCGTATGCCCGAGCTGAAGCAATTTTAGTGAAGGTAACTTTGTAGGGGGCGCTATAGCGCAAAACTTAAATTTCATCCAATAAATGGGTGTAGGCCTGGGAGATTGAAAACTGGCCCAAATTTGAGGCAAATTGGTGTTTGTATGTCCAAGCTGAAGTAATTTTTGTAAAGGTAACGTTGCAGGGGGCGCTATAGTGCGAAATTTCAATTTCTTTCAATAAATGGGTGTAGGCCTGGGAGATAGATGTCTGATTCAAATTTGAGACAAATCGGAGTTCATACGTCCGAGCTGAACCAATTTTTTAATGGGAAATTTTAGGAAAAACTTTGCAAATTTTGCGACCTTGAACCAAAAAACTGTGACACTGATCCCAAAAATTCAGCTAACTTTTGATGGCCCACTTCTCTAGATACTGTACACCAATTTTGAGCTCATTCGGCCAAACGCCCAAGGAGGAGATAGTTGAAATATGACGTCAGCGAAAACACTGACTCAGCATTTTGGAAATTTCAATCCAATATGGCCGACTAAGGGTTGGTTTAGGGGCATGGCTATAATAATATTTTTTGTTTGTCTCTTGACGAAGAATCTGTGTACCGATTTTCGAGGCTCTATGACAAACTTTACGTTGGACGTGGTCCCATTGGTTTAATATATTTGCACTATTCAAGGGGACATTTTCACAGCATTTCTTTACTGACATCTACAAAACCTATATGTAAATTCAATTTCTCGCACTTCTGAATTTTGGGCAAAATTTGGTGAGTTTTCATAAATGTTCAGGGGGTGAAATTTGAGCTCAAAATGCAGGAGAAAGAAAAATTAAAGCTGCAAGCGGCATCTAAAGGCCCTCACCACGGGCACGTCCAGTACAAGCATGTCCATTGTTCAGCAGGTGGCGCTCTAAAACCAAATATTATTGTCTTCTGATGAATGGGTGTAGGCCTGGGAGACTGACAAATGACTCAAATTTGAGGTAAATCAGTGCTTGATGTACGAACTAAAGAAAGTTTTGTATAAGTAAATCTTTAGGGGGCGCTACGCAGCAAAAATTCAATTTCTTCCATTGAATGAGTGTAGGCCTGTGAGATGTACCACTGAGTCAAATTTGAGCCAAATTGGTGTTTGTATGTCCGAAACTGAGGCAATTTTCATAAAGGTAAATTTGTAGGGGGCACTATTGTGTGAATTTTCATGTCTTCTGACAGATGGGTGTAGGCCTGGAGATTGGCAACTGATTCAAATTTGAGGAAAATAGGTGATCGTACGTCCAAACTGAACCAATTTTAGTAAATTAAAACTTGTAGGGAGTGCTATGTAGCCAAATTTCAAATTTTTTAGATTAATGGGTGTAGGCCCGGGAGATAGACAACTGACCTCAAATTTGAACCAAATTGGTAATCATATGTCCGAGCTGAAGCAATTTTTGTAAAGGTAACTTTGTAAGGGGTGCTATAGCGCAAAATTTAAATTTTCTTCCAATAATCAGTGTAGGCCTGGGAGATTGGACAACTAATTAAAATTTGAGCAAAATCGATGTTTGTATGTCCGAGCTTAAGCAATTTTTGTAAAAGGTAACTTTGTAGGGGGCGCTATAGTGCAAAATTGAAATTTCTTTCAATAAATGGCTGTAGCCTGGGAGATTGACAACTGATTCAAATTTGAGCCAATCAGTGATTGTATGACCAACCTGAAGCAAGATTTGTAAAGGCAAATTTCTGAAAAAATGTCGCAAATTTGCAACCTCCTTGCACAAAAACAATAAAACTGATCCCAAAAATTCAGCTAACTTTTGATGCCCCCCTTATCTAGGTACTGTACACCAATTTTGAGCTCATTCGGCCAAATACCCAAGGAGGAGATAGTTAAAATACGACGTCAGCAAAAACGCTGACTCAGCATTTTGGAAATTTCAATCCAATATGGCCAACTAGAGGTTGGTTTAGGGTCGTGGCCATAATAATATTTTTATTTGTCTCCTTGTGATGAATCTGTGTACCAATTTTCGTGGCTCTACGACAAACTTTACGTTGGACCGCACTCTCGTTGGCGTAATGCATTTCCACTTTTCAAGGGGGGCGCTGCCGTATCATTTCTTTAACCGACATCTACGAACCTATATATAAATTCAGTTTCTTGCATTTCTGAATTTTGGGCAAAATTTGGTGAGTTTTCGTAAATGTTCAGGGGGTCAAAATTAAGCTCAAAGCGCAGGAGAAAGAAAAATATATAAATAAATAAATAAATAAAAATTTAAATTAAAGCCGCAAGCAGCATCTAAAGGCCCTCACCACGGGCACATCCAGTACAAGTATGTCCATCGTTCAGCAGCAGATGGCGCTCTGGCACAAAATTTTAATGTCTTCTGATGAATGGGTGTAGGCCTGGGAGATTGAAAATTGACTCAAATTTGAGATAAATCAGTATTCATATGTATGAACTAAAGAAATTTTTGTATAAGTAAATCTGTAGGGGGCGCTATGCAGCTAAAATTAAATTTCTTACATTGAATGGGTGTAGGCCTGGGAGATGTACCACTGAGTCAAATTTGAGCAAAATCGTTGTTTGTATGTCCGAACTGATGCATTTTCATAAAGGTAAAGTTGTAGGGGGCACCATTGAGCGAAATGACATTTTCTTTGATAAATGGGTGTGGGCCTTGGAGATTGACAACTGATTCACATTTGAGTAAAATCAGTGTTCGTATGTCCAAAACTGAAGCAATTATCGTAAAGGTAAAGTTTTAGGGGGCGCTTATAGCACCAAATTTCAAATTTTTCAGATAAATGGGTGTAGGTCTGGGGAGATAGACGTCTGAGTCAAATTGAGCCAAATTGGTGTTCGTATGTCCGAACTGAAGCAATTTAATAAAAAATTTAAAAAAAAAACTTGTAGGGGCGCTGTAGTGGGAAATTTAAATTTCTTTTGATAAATAGGTGTAGGCCTGGGAGACAGATGTCTGAGTCAAATTTGAGCCAAAATCGGTGTTTGTATGTCCGAACTGATGTCATTTTTGTAAATGTACATTTGTAGGGGGTGCTATGGTGCAAAATTTCAATTTCTTTCAATAAATGGGTGTAGGCCTGGGAGATAGATGTCCTGAGTCGAATTTGAGACAAATCGGTGTTCATATGTCTGAGCTGAAGCAACTTTTTTAATGGTAAATTTTGAAAAAACTTTGCAAAGTTTGCAACCTCGTCGCACAAAAACGTGACACCGATTCCAAAAATTCAGCTAACTTTTGATGACCCACTTCTCTAGATACTGTACACAATTTTGAGCTCATTCAGACAAACGCCAAGGAGGAGATAGTTAAATACACCGTCAGCGAAAACGCTGACTCAGCATTTGGAAATTTTCAATCCAATATGGCCGACTTTCCGGTTGGTTTAGGGGCGTGGCCATAATAATTTTTTCTTTGTCCCTGGATGATTAATCTGTGTACCGATTTTCGTGGCTCTATGACTAACTTTACGTTGGACTGGGTCCCATTGGCGTAATGTATTCCACTTTCAAGGGGGCGCTGCCGCAACATTTCTTTACCGACATATTCGAAACCTATATGTAAATTAAATTTCTCGCACTTCTGAATTTTGGGCAAAATTTGGTGAGTTTTCGTAAATGTTCAAGGGGTCAAATTTGAGCTCAAAGCGCAGGAGAAAGAAAATAAATTTTTAAAAATTAAAGCCGCAAGCGGCATCTAAAGGCCCTCTCCACGGGGCACATCCAGTACAAGTATGTCCATCGTTCAGCAGGTGGCGCTCTAGCACCAAATTTCAATGTCTTCTGATGAATGGGTGTAGGCCTGGGAGATTGACAACTGATTCAAATTTGAGGCAAATCTTTGTTTGTATGTCCGAACTAAGGAAAATTTTGTATAAGTAAATCTGTAGGGGGCGCTATGCAGCTAAAATCAAATTTCTTACACTGAATGGGTATCTTGCGAGTTGTACCACTGAGTCAAATTTGAGCCAAATCGGTGTTCGTATGTCTGAATTGATGCAATTTTCATGAAGGTAAATTTGTAGGGGGCGCTATTGAGCGAAATAGAAATTTCTTTTGATAAATGGGTGTAGGCCTGGGAGATTGACAACTGTTTCAAATTTGAGCCAAATTGGTGTTCTGACGTATGTCAGAACACGTATGACGTATGTCTGACGTGAAGTAAGTTTCGTAAAGGTAAAATTGTAGGGGGCACTATAGCACCAAATTTAAAATTTTTCAGATAAATAGATGTAGGCCTGGGAGATAGACGTCTGAGTCAAAATTGACCCAAATCGGTGTTTGTATGTCCGAACTGAAGCAATTTTAATAAAAAAATTTTTTTTTAATTTGTAGGGGGTGCTGTTGTGCAAAATTTCAGTTTCTTTTGACAAATAGGTGTAGGCTCGGGAGACACATGTCTGATTCAAATTTGAGCCAAATCGGTGCTCGTATGTCTGAGCTGAAACAATTTTTGTAATGGTAAATTCCCAAAGAAACTTGCAAGGTTTGCGACATCGTCACCAAAAACGCCGACACTGATCCCAAAAATTCGGCTAACTTTTGATGCCCCACTTCTCTAGATACTGTACACCGATTTGAGCTCATTTGGCCAAATGCCCAAGGAGGAGATAGTTAAAATACGACGTCAGCAAAAACGCTGACTCAGCATTTTGGAAATTTCAATCCAATATGGCCGACTTCCGGTTGGTTTAGGGGCGTGGCCACAATAACATTTTTTGTTTGTCTCTCATGATGAATCTGGTGTACCAATTTTCGTGGCTCTATGACAAACTTTATGTTGGATGTGCTCCCATTGACGTAATGCATTTCCACTTTTCAAGGGGGCGCTGCCGCAACATTTCTTTACCGACATCTACAAAACCTATATGTAAATTCAATTTTCAGAATTTTGTGCAAATTTTGGCGAGTTTTCGTAAATGTCATAATATGTAAAATAATAATCTGAGCAAGAACAATATAGTCGTTTCCGTGGCAACCACATATTGGCTTTATTTGAAAGCTCTTGAGGTCCCCCACATGTCTGTGGGGGCAGATGTCACGTGTCGTGCACTTACACACACATGACTGACCCCGACTGGGCATGTCCCATTGACTCCCACTCATTCTGAGCAGGTGTAAATATGCGATTTGTGCACATGTCATGTACATCTTCGGAAAGGTCTCAGTGCCGTGAATGTGAATATGTGTGAAAGTGGCGACAGTGGCGAAACGTGCCCGCGTCACTGGCGATTTCGTCCCCATGCTCCCACTGCAGACTCAATAGGCCCTGCGCCAGCTTTTCTCGGCTCGGGTCTAAAAATAAAATAATAATAATCTGAGCAAGAACAATATAGCTGTTTCCGTGGTAACCACATATTGGCTTTTTTTGAAAGCTCTCAAGGTCCCCCACATGTCTGTTGGGTCAGATGTCATGTGTCGTGCTATTACACCCACGTGACTGACCCCGAGTGGGCGTGGCCCATTGACTCCCATTCATTCCAAGCAGATGTAAATATGCGATTTGTGCTCATGTCATGTACATCTTCGGAAAGGTCTCAGTGCCGTGAAAGTGAATATGTGTGAGAGTGGTGACAGTGGCGAAAGGCGACCGCGTCACTGGCAATTTTGTCCCCATGCGCCCACTGCAGACTCAATATGCCCTGCGCCGGCTTTACTCAGCTTGGGCCTAATAATAATCTGAGCAAGAACAATATAGCCATTTCTGTGGCAACCACGTATTTGGCTTTATTTGAAAGCTCTTGAGGTCCCCCACATGTCTGTGGGGTCAGATGTCACGTGTCGTGCACTTGCACACACATGACTGAACCCGACTCGGCGTGTCCCATTGACTCCCATTCATTCTAAGCAGGTGTAAATATGCGATTTGTGCACGTCGTGTACATCTTCAGAAAGGTCTCAGTGCCGTGAATGTGAATATGTGTGAGAGTGGCGACAGTGGCAAAAGGCGACTGCGTCACTGGTAATTTCATCCCCATGCGCCCACTGCAGACTCAATAGGCCCTCCGCCGGCTTTACTCGGCTTGGGCCTAATAAAAAATTTTTTAAAAATAAATAAATAAATAAAAAAAATAATAATCTGAGCAAGAACAATATAGCTGTTTCCGTGGCAACCACGTATTTGGCTTTATTTGAAAGCTCTTGAGGTCCCCCCACATGTCTGTGGGGTCAGATGTCACATGTCGTGCACTTACACACACGACTGACCCCGACTGGGTGTGTCCCATTGACTCCCATTCATTCTAAACTGGTGTAAATATGCGATTTGTGCACATGTCATGTACATCTTTGGAAAGGTCTCAGTGTCATGAATGTGAACATGTGTGAGAGTGGCGACAGTGGCGAAAGGCGACCGCGTCACTGGCAATTTCGTCCCCATGCGTCCACTGCAGACTCATTAGGCCCTGCGCCGGCTTTACTCGGCTCAGGCCTAATTAACAAAAACTGACCAAAATATACAACAAAATTTAAAAAAAAAGTAATTTTAAAAAAAGAACATGATTGTCAAGAAAGTGAAGAAAACTGTCAGCACACTGAACAAAATTTGCCAAAAAAATAATATAATCAAAAATAAAAATGAACAAGTGGCGCCAGGCACAAAAAACCCCGCCCCTCACACATATTTCACCCATTATAAGTAATGGGAAAATGTAAAAAAATTCATTAAAAAAATTTAAGCTTCAATCTACTTTTCCTAAAATGTAATGACATCTATTCTGGGTCACTGGCAATTTATAAACTGAATTTGGTATGAATTCAACCAATAGTTTTGCTGCTAAAGTGTTAACAAACAAACCGAACCAAAAACAATACCCCTTGCCTAGGAGGGAGGGGTAACAAGAATTAACAAAAACCAAACAAAATATGGATGAGGATCCATGGATGTGATTTATTTGGGGGAGATGTGGATGTCCTTCCTTTGCCCATGTTTGGTCAGCACTAACAGGACCCAACAACACCTACAGTTGGAGATACTCTGACCCAGTTATCAACATTACAATATGGAACAAAGTCACTCAGATCCTTCAGCAGTATGTACATTGTCCTGATTCTATCTCAGACACTTTGAAAACATTTGAGATGAGCTACAGGAGATACAAGCAACAATGAGATACAGGCAAATGTGGATGTGGAGAAGGAGGAGATGGAGACAGTCAGATGGAAGAAGGTGATCTGATGAGGAGATGCATAAAAGAGTAGTAGTGGTGGTATTTGATGAAGTAATAGCAGTAGGAGCAGTAGTAGTAGGAGCAGTAGTTGTGGGAGCAGTAGTCAGGCAGTCTTAGTTTGCTGACGGGTTTTGGGTTCAGCTCGTCTTTTCTTCATGTCTGTTTCCTGTTTGCTGGGTTTGTAACGGTTCCTCTTCTATGGCCTGATGTGGTGTTTGTGTTGTCTGTGGTCTGGTGTGGTGTTTGTGTTCTTCTGCAATGGTCTGATGTGGTGTTTGTGTTTTTCTATGATCTGATGTGGTGTTTTTGTTCTTCTGCAATGGTCTGATGTGGTGTTTGTGTTCTTCTTCTATGGTCTGATGTGGTGTTTGTGTTCTTCTTCTATGGTCTGATGTAGTGTTTATGTTCTTCTATGGTCTGATGTGGTGTTTGTGGTTCTTCTTCTATGGTCTGATGTGGCATTTGTGGTTCTTTTGTGGTATGACATGGTGTTTGTGTTCTTCTATGGTCTGATGTGGTGTTTGTGTTCTTCTTCTATGGTCTGATGTGGCATTTGTGGTTCTTCTTCTATGGTGTGATGTGTTTGTGCTTCTTCTTCTATGGTCGGATGTGGTGTTTGTGTTCTTCTTCTATGGTCTGATGTGGTGTTTGTGGCTGTTCTTCTATGGTCTGATGTGGTGTTTGTGTTCTTCCTCTATTGTCTGATGTGGCGTTTGTGATCTTCTGTGGTCTGATGTGGTGTTTGTGTTCTTCTTCTATGGTCTGATGTGGTGGTTGTGTTCTTCTATGGTCTGATGTGGTGTTTGTGGTTCTTCTATGGTCTGATGTGTTTGTGGTTCTTCTTCTATGGTCTGATGTGGCATTTGTGGTTCCTCTTCTATGGTCTGATATGGTGTTTTGTTTTTCTTCAATGGTCTGATGTGGTGTTTCTGGTTCTTCTATGGTCTGATGTGGTGTTTGTGGCTCTTCTTCTATGGTCTGATGTACTGTTTGTGTTCTTCTATGGTCTGATGTGGCGTTTGTGGTTCTTCTTCTATGGTCTGATGTGGCATTTGTGTTCTTCTATGGTTAGATGTGGTGTTTGTGGTTCTTCTTCTATGGTCTGATGTGGTGTTTGTGTTCTTCTATGGTCTGATGTGGCGTTTGTGTTCTTCTATGGTCTGATGTAGCGTTTGTGGCTCTTCTTCTATGGTCTGATGTAGTGTTTGTGTTCTTCTATGGTCTGCTGTAGTGTTTGTCTTCTTCTATGGTCTGATGTGGAGTTTGTGTCCTTCTATGGTCTGATGTGGTGTTTGTGGCCCTTCTATGGTCTGATGTGGTGTTTGTGGTTCTTCTTCTATGGTCTGATGCAGCATTTGTGTTCTTCTATGCTCTGATGTGGTGTTTGTGGTTCTTCTTCTATGGTCTGATGTGGTGCTTGTGTTCTTCTTCTATAGTCTGATGTAGTGTTTGTGTTCTTCTTCAATGGTCTGATGTGGTGTTAGTGGTTCTTCCTCAATGGTCTGATGTGGCGTTGGTGTTCTTCTATGGTCTGATGTGGTGTTTGTGGCTCTTCTTCTATGTCTGATGTGTGTTGTGTTCTTCTATGGTTTGGTGTAGTGTTTTGTCTTCTTCTATGGTCTGATGTGGGTGTTTGTGGCTCTTCTTCTATGGTCTGATGTACTGTTTGTGTTCTTCTATGGTCTGATGTGGTGGTTGTGTTCTTTTTCTATGGTCTGATATGGCATTTGTGTTCTTCTATGGTCTGATGTGGTGTTTGTGGCTCTTCTTCTATGGTCTGATGTAGTGTTTGTGTTCTTCTATGGTCTGATGTACTGTTTGTGATCTTCTATGGTCTGATGTGGTGTTTGTGGTTCCTCTTCTATGGTCTGATGTGGCATTTGTGTTCTTCTATGGTTAGATGTGGTGTTTGTGGTTCTTCTTCTATGGTCTGATGTGGCGTTTGTGTTCTTCTATGGTCTGATGTAGCGTTTGTGGCTCTTCTTCTATGGTCTGATGTAGTGTTTGTGTTCTTCTATGGTCTGCTGTAGTGTTTGTCTTCTTCTATGGTCTGATGTGGAGTTTGTGTTCTTCTATGGTCTGATGTGGCATTTGTGGTTCTTCTTCTATGGTCTGATACGGCGTTTGTGTTCTTCTATGGTCTGATGTGGTGTTTGTGGTTCTTCTTCTATGGTCTGATGCAGCATTTGTGTTCTTCTATGCTCTGATGTGGTGTTTGTGGTTCTTCTTCTGTGGTCTGATGTGGTGTTTGTGTTCTTCTGCAATGGTCTGATGTGGTGTTTGCAGTTCTTCCATGGTCTGATATGGCATTTGTGTTCTTCTACGGTCTGATGTGGTGTTTGTGGCTCTTCTATGGTCTGATGTGGCATTTGTGGTTCTTCTTCTATGGTCTGATGTGGCATTTGTGTTCTTCTATGGTCTGATGTGGTGTTTGTGGTTCTTCTTTTATGGTCTGATATGGTGTATGTGGTTCTTCTTCAATGGTCTGATGTGGCGTTTGTGTTCTTTTATGGTCTGATGTGGTGTTTGTGTTCTTCTTCTATGGTCTGATGAGGTGTTGGTGTTCTTCTATGGTCTGATGTGGTGTTTGTGGTTCTTCTTCTATGGTCTGATGTGGTGTTTGTGTTCTTCTATGGTCTGATGTGCCATTTGTGTTCTTCTTCAATGGTCTGATGTGGTGTTAGTGGTTCTTCCTCAACGGTCTGATCTGGTGTTTGTGTTCTTCTATGGTCTGATGTGGTGTTTGTGGTTCTTCTTCTATGGTCTGATGTGGTGTTTGTGGTTCTTCTTCTATGGTCTGATGTAGTGTTTGTGTTCTTCTTCTATGGTCTGATGTGGTGTTTGTGGCTCTTCTATGGTCTGATGTGGCATTTGTGTTCTTCTGTGGTCTGATGTGGTGTTTGTGTTCTTCTGTGGTCTGATGTGGTGTTTGTGTTCTGCAATGGTCTGATGTGGTGTTTGTAGTTCTTCTATGGTCTGATATGGCGTTTGTGTTCTTCTACGGTCTGATGTGGTGTTTGTGGCTCTTCTATGGTCTGATGTGGCATTTGTGTTCTTCTTCTATGGTCTGATGTGGCATTTGTGTTCTTCTATGGTCTGATGTGGTGTTTGTGGTTCTTCTTTTATGGTCTGATGTGGTGTATGTGGTTCTTCTTCTATGGTCTGATGTGGTGTTTGTGTTCTTCTTCTATGGTCTGATGTGGTGTTTATGTTCTTCTATGGTCTGATGTGCCATTTGTGTTCTTCTTCAATGGTCTGATGTGGTGTTAGTGGTTCTTCCTCAATGGTCTGATCTGGTGTTTGTGTTCTTCTATGGTCTAATGTGGTGTTAGTGGTTCTTCCTCAATGGTCTAATTTGGTGTTTGTGTTCATCTTCTGTGGTCTGATGTGGGTTGTGCACAAACCGAACGTCTGGTCCTTTTTCAGAACCTGCAGCCGGATGCCCCACTTCACCTGAGTCCACCACCACCTTCTGTTCTGTAGATATGGAAGACAAAGATAAGGGACGCCTGAGTGTTGGATCTTCACCCCAGAAACGAACTAAAACGCACCAACCACAAAACAGAGTCCAGCTAGAGGACGAACCACAGAGACCGAGACCTCCAGACTGATCCGGATCACCCAGACCTGGACCAGATTCAGCCCTTTAGACTGTATCAGCTGAGACTTGGACCTCCACCCAGGACTGGACCAGACCAGAACGGACCATACTGGACCAGACCGGATGCTGATTGGACCCCAGTCTGATCCGACTCCTGCCTCATCCTTCATCACGTTGACTGTTCAACATCAGACATTTGTGACGATTTCAGACAATAATTTGCTGACTCTGTGTCCATGTGCAACTGAACTGAAGTCCATGATTCATTAAAAACACACATTTGGAGACTGGATCTTTTAGGTCAAACTTCAGTTGTTTTTTTTTTATTATTATTATTATTATTATTATTATTATTATTCTTTTCCTTGGGTTTAGAGTTGATTTCATACACTTCGTGCTGTCATGTGTCATTGTAGCCACAACTTCGGCTCAGACGATAGAGAGTCTGCAGAGCTTTACTTCCTGTCAAACCTCAGAAATATAGAAACTTGTCTTTGTTACACTTGCACCTAAAATGGAACTTTAATACTCACTTAAAATCAAAAATTCTCTCTTGAAGCTGATTTTTTACTATCACATAGAATCTTAGAACAAAACCAGAACATAAATGGATCATTATCATATTAATTTTAAAGTTAAAGTTAATTAAAGAGATAATTATGATTGATTGACTCAATAGTTTGATACCTTCGACTTTGGCTTAAAGGTGGTTTTTGATTCTGTGTTTCGTCGCCTGATTTATGTTAAAAACAGAACAGAAATGATCATTTAAAGCTGAATTCATCATCACATTTCTTGACATCCCCTCATTCTGGAGGACGATGGATTCACCTCAAAAACATCCAACATGTTTCCAACACGGTAACACTTTATATTAAGTTCTCTACAGTTTTTTTTTTCCTGTCATTTAACATTGAAAAGGGACCAAAATGAAAGAAAATATTGGATGAATCTAATGGAGGCTGTTTTTATGAAGCATTAAGGAAACTTCATCTTTGTTTTACCATATCAACCTGCTGTAAAAAGTGACTGAAAAAATAAACCACTGGCTTAATATAAAGTGTCACCGAATATTTGTATTGATTGACTGATTGATTATTGAGTGGCCATGAACTGATGTGATCTTCGCTGATATCTTTACTTTGTGGTGGTCGGTTTCTATTACCCGCTATTTGCTTTTCTAATGTTCAGGAATGACTGTGTTTCTGTTACAGAACATTTAACAAATGAAGGACTGAGAACTGGAGGAAATCTGCAAAAAAAACAATACAAGTACAGTCGCTGTGATGTGAACATCAGTTAATAAATTTACTGACGTGTCTTTATTCTGCTTGACTTCACACTTTCACATGTTCACATATAACAGTTAATGTGTAAAAGTTTTAAAAGTCTTAAAACATC
Organism: Sphaeramia orbicularis; assembly: GCF_902148855.1. Classification (NCBI taxonomy): domain Eukaryota; kingdom Metazoa; phylum Chordata; class Actinopteri; order Kurtiformes; family Apogonidae; genus Sphaeramia; species Sphaeramia orbicularis. The sequence goes on along the minus strand of NC_043957.1, from coordinate 15,135,941 downwards.
CACAATCAATAGATAAATTAAATGTAAACACAAACTGTAGCTAACAAAGAACTAACTCACATGAATACTTTTGCTGTTGTCAATAAATTATGTTTAAAATTTTCACAGTCATGACTCTTTTACTGAGTCCATAAACTAGCTTTTAGTGCTAGCTCAGGCTTCCATTATTCCACAGGAGAAAATCTGCAAAAAAAAAACCAATGGAACTACAGTTGCCAATTATGTTAACACCAGCTAGAAAACCTACTGACAATGGTTTTGTAAGGTGACCAAATTTGGACAAAAGGGATAGAGTTATGGGAGACTTAGCTAATATGAAATGCTAGCTTACAGACTCAGTTAAATAGTCAATTAGTAGAACCTGTTTAGCTATGGTGGAGTCATCTGTCAGGAAAAAAAAAAGAGTTTCATTAAATAAAATGAAACTGAACACCTGACATGACAAAGCCAAAGATTCCATTCATCCTTAAATCTGATTGATGGATGAACAAATTAAAGATGGACTTGAACGGGTCCAAATAAAAGGAATGGGACTGGAATGTATAAGTTTAATGTATATTAATGTATAATGTATAAGGCTTTTTAGTGCAGCATCCAGTGGGTGTCAATGGTATTACAACTTTAGATTCTTCTACAGTGGCTTCATTTTTGAGTTGACTGTATCAGTTAAAACCCCTCAAAGCCCCCATATAGAATCTGTATAGCAACTGGATTCCTGGAACTGTCAGATAGTTTTAGTTTACCTAGAATAATGAGACATTAAATTTCTCTGATTGCCTGAAATGAAGACACAGTAAGATCAAACTGTACCCGACCATGATCATCTCACCAAGTTGTACTATTGTGAAGTTTAAGGAAACCTTTGGCAATGATGGAATTTGAACCCACACACCCAAAGAGACTTAACCCAGCACCTTAGACCACTTGACCACACAACCTGTTAACAAACAACCTGTTAACAAAGTATAATTTGCAGTAACATCTATTACTACTACTACTACTACTACTACTACTACTACTACTACTGCTGCTCCTTCACCACATCCATAAATCTCCTCTTTGTTCTTCCTCTTTGCTTCCTGCCTGGAAGAGAATAACTTTACCATCCTTCTACCAGTATCTTTACTGTACATCCTCTGCACATTGTCAACCGTCTCAGTCTGGACATTTTCCTGTGTCAAAAAAGTCCTTCTCAGCAGGGTCGTGCACAGGATTATAGAGGGGCAGGGGCTCAAAGTCACAAAAGGGCAGTATGTGTGCGCCAAATTTTTTTCAGGCCTTAATAACACAATATGTGGCTTAATTAATAAAGTAGCCATAAATAACAACAACATAGCTGTGTATATTGTGTAGCTGTGAGTGATGCAATTGCTGTTTCTCTTGTGTCATCAAATTATTGTCAACATGTATCATAATACTGAGGTTTTGAGGACACGCGATTCAGCTGCAGTTCTAAAAAGCAATAAAACATTGGCTTTTTTATCAGGCTATGTATTGTTGAAAATAAAGATTGTAACACATGAACATTCAACTGTGAAACATTGACAAAAATATAGAAATAAATACTAGAAAAACAGTCCTGTTCAGTCTGTAGTTCAGCCTGCATGCCTACAGGACTGCAGTCAACATGTTGATCTCAATGATTTGTTGTTGATATAGCATAGCTAACATAGTCTGAGACCTGAGATTAGCTACACAATAAACTAGAACAATTTCCGACTCCCCAAAACAGAGTCATAACTTCCAAACTGGTAAGCTAAGGCTAATATGATATTTTTCCCAAGGTGCACATTAACGCAGCTTTCATTAAAAAAAAATATAGTCCAGGCTACACATTAAACAGTCCTACTGTGACTGCTGTTTGAGTTTCCTGTTCCTACTGGAGAAACAGTCACAGCAGCAAAGGCACAATAAACTGAATATCTGGAAACAAATGTAAATTTGTTTTTATACAGCCGTTTTCTTTTAAAAGTAAAAAGGGCACTTTTTCTACGATGCACAAAGGGCAGGGGCTCAAGTCCCCTTTGGGCCCTATGTATGCACGTGCCGGCTTCTCAGTCAACAGATCCATAATCATCTACCACATCTAACTGAAAGTTTAGTTTAATGAATGTTATTGGCTGCTTTAATGTTTCTTTCTTCATGCACTTACGGTTATAATTATTAGACCCAGAGCCATGGAACATTCTCCTGAAGCTCATTCACAAAAACATAATAGTTGCTGCATAGAAATTTCGCTGAAAAGTCACAATTCCTTGGTACATGAGGTAGTGATAATAAAACTGAACTAAATTTGTTTCCAGGTCTGGTTTTAGGTTGATGTTTGATCTTCCAGCAGAACAATGACCCGAAGCTCACATCCAAGATGATCGACAGAGTCAAACCCAGACCTCAGTATCATTGAGAATCTGTGGCCAAAACTCAAGTTTAAGTTCAGTACATGAAAACCAGTTAATCTGAATGAAGTGGAACACTTTATCATTAAAAATGGACTAAGATCCATCAAGAGATATGTGTCAACCAAGTGAAGAACCACAATAAGAGGTTGCAGTTGGTGAGGTTACTCTAGAGGGCTCATAGTTTGGGCCTTGTCATTGTTTCTTCATGAGTCAAATCAGTGTAATATACCTTCAAATTCAGATTCAGTGGTGGTTTTGTGGTGAACCTCCTTCTGCCTCTCCATTATCAGTTATAAATGAAAGTAGACCAACTCAAGTTGTTTCAGATAACCTCGACCAGTAGCCAGTGGAGACCAGTGAACCACCATCACCTCGTCAGCTTGAGGCAATGACATTAATCAGTTGTGAGAAGTTACCATTTTTGAAGCACATTGTATGAGCACGGTGGTGCAATGGATAGCACTCGTAGTCGCCTCACAGCAAGAAGGTCCTAGATTCATTTCCAATGCCAGGGACCTGTCTGTGTGGAGTTTGCATGTTCTCCCAGTGTTTGCATGGGTTCGAAGGATAAAGCAGTTTGGAAAATGATTGACTGTATAACTTGACCAATGGGGGGTGTTAATGACTGATTGAATAGATATTTAAAATACCTTTGAACATCCAGTTTTTATTAACACAGATAATCTTTTTGGCAAATTTGGAACATTGTCAGATTTTGCATCATTGTATATTTTATAAGCACATAGTACAACCTTACAAATTGACGTATGGGTGACCAGTGAACTACCATCGCCTCATCATGTTGAGAAAATCACACCAATCACATTTAACTAAAGCTTTATTGGATTCTCATGTGATCATTTTACAGCTCATACATCATCATCATCGTCTTTATTGCCAGACTCAGGAGTCCATTTAAAAACAAACAAGCAAAAATAAAAATAAATAAAAAACACTGGGTAAAAACACATTCAGACAGACAAAACATCACCAATATTATAAAAGACAACTGTACCAGTGTCGCCACAAGGATGGCTGGTATCGCACCGTCTTTAAAAGTGTTCAGCTTTCCCAAATTCTGTTTGCTTAAGAATGTTTCCTGTAAACACAGAATGTCACAGTTTTGCAGCAAGTTATCTCCTACTATTCGTTGGGCTCTATCCCCTGCACTGTTTCCAACATGCAGACCTCAACAATTTTAAGAGGCAACATGCATAACTGACTTAAGAGTTCAGTGCAGCGGAGGCACCTATTGGCATAATTGCACCAAAAATAGAAGCTGTGCTCACCCCTTGACCTCCTATTTTACATGGCTGATAATATCTCCGTACAACAGAGCCTTCAGGCCAAAGCTCAGGGTTGTACATCTCCATAACGTCATTGCATTCAGCACACACTTTAAATGAGTTGTATCTGTTGCTCGCAGTGTCAATACATTGACAAATAACATCATGGTCAAGCTTATGTTTCAAATAGTCTGACAGTGTCTCTGTGGCAAGATCTGGAATGAATTTAGTTGTGAAAACACACACCAACTTAGTCCGAACCACTTTGATATTCCCGTGCACACCCCTGCCGACCTGGCTTGTCAGTGTCTACCGGTAGTCTGTTCCCTAGTATGATTCTTCACACACCAGCCCTGCTTGACAACATGGCTCCATTTTGGTGAGTTTGGCAATGCTCCTCCAGGGCTCCCACCTGCGCCCCTAGTACTCACAGACATACCAGCACTGGAACTTATGCTCGGGTTTACCTCCGTGCAGGCTGCAGAGGCTGATCGAGTCGCCTGTATCGGTGGAGCCAAAGCCCACCTCAGCTACAGCACTTTCCAGAGTATTATCCAAAGCAGAGGATCCAGATAGTGCATGCTCACTAGAGTACCCAGCATCATTGGATATAGCCCGGCTTTATGCTCCACCATGCCCCGGTTTCAAATTGTGCTCTACAGAGTGTTTCAAAAAAAAGTATACACTCAGAAAAATGCCTAAAAAATGAAAGTTCCATAAGTTTCAGAAAATATCTATACAGTTATTGATAGACCAAGGTCTCATGCTTTCATTACCACAATGACAGGTATCAGCCATACCACGTGAGTGAGCATGGTCCTTGTACTTAATTGGGATAGAAAATGGCTTGCGCACAGATATGAGAGGGTTAAAACAAGATCAGACACCACAATTGGAAAGCTTAGGCAGGTGCTTTAATGCTGTGTAATTTACAAGAAAATTCAGTTAACCCTTTGTCTTCCAGAAGCCTCCAAACTTGGCACCCAGGCTGTGCCTTCCTTCACTCAAACAGCAAGTCCTTGCACGTCTGGTTCTGATTGTAGTCCATGCCAAAGAACGCAGGCACACACAGTTCAGTCTTCTACGTGGCCACCATTTCTTCGCAGGCACATCTCTGCCCTCCTTAACTTGTCATAAACCGCACGCCTTATCATTCCACCATCCTGCCTGAAAAGAGTTACTTCAGCTTCAATACGATCCTGCAGGTCATCCAGGTTTCTTGGCGGAGTGACATAAACCTTTGACTTCAGATGGCCCCACAAGAAAAAGTCAAGTGGGGTAAGATCGGGGGATCTTGGGGGCCACTCAACGGGATGGTTCAGTGCCTAAAATGGACTGTGGTCTGACAAATGCAAACAGTGCTTCGTAGCTCCCGAGAAATTTACGTAGTCATGCCTGGATGGCTCAACCTGGGTGCCAAGTTTGGAGGCTTCTGGAAGACAAAGGGTTAACTGAATTTTCTTGTAAATTACACAACATTAAAGCACCTGCCTAAGCTTTCCAATTGTGGTGTCTGATCTTGTTTTATCCCTCTCATATCTGTGCGCAAGCCATTTTCTATCCCAATAAAGTTCAAGGACCATGCTCACTCACGTGGTATGGCTGATACCTGCCATTGTGGTAATGAAAGCATGAGACCTTGGTCTATCAATGACCGTATAGATATTTTCTGAAACTTATGGAACTTTCATTTTTTAGGCATTTTTCTGAGTGTATACTTTTTTTTTAAACACCCTTTATAGCTGCAACTCTGCATTCAGTGGTTGTAATAATGTCACACAAGCCCATGCCGATGTCAGCTTGGAGTTTTACAGCATGCTGTAGAGTGGAGATCTCATTTTGTAGCCACTCCATATTACACAACAAGTTAGACATATCTAAATTGCTAACTCTCTCCCTTCCGTTGATGAGATATTCTGTCAGTTGCTTCCCAATGCTTCCCCACCAATGACGTGATTTTCGGTCAATCTGTGTTTTCACTATTATATTGTAGTTGGAGCTGTTGTGGATCATGTGAATTACTTTCCTTAGTCCAAAAACAAACAAAGAAGCAGCTTTTCTGGAGGAATGAAGGACCGGTTGTAAGGTTTTCAAACTTGAATCACCGGTATCCCATAGAAACGTATGCACTGCCATTCACTTTAAATGGGAGAATGCTGGCTCCGCAGGAAATGCACACAGGTTCAGATTCCATAAATAAAATGCTATACAGTAAATTGCACCATTGTACAGCAAGCTGAATTGGTTAAATACTGTATAGCCTATTTAGAGCATCCAAGTCTGATAATAGCTTATATTAATTAGCCTATACCCCTGGCTCCCATCCTTTACCATTTCCCTCTTCTGTCTTCTTGAAAAAATTCTGTAAGCTTTGCACACTTGGCAGCATCCTCCTCTAAAGCCTTTCACTTTCTGATTCTGGCTTTTTCAGCCCCGCCTTGCCTTTTTCTGTCCATGTTTTCACGGGCCCAGGGGCCAATCCTCTGAGATACAACCAGCCTCAGGAGCATGCTGCTATATATATATATATATATATATATATATATATATATATATATATATATATATATATATATATCACCCTTAAAGGGGTCATATTTTGCTAAACCCACTTTTATTAGTCTTTGGCTCATTTATATGTGTATTTGGACCCTAATAGTTCAAAAAGTTTGAATTTGAACCCTCCAGGAGCTGCAAAGCTATCTTCACATTCATTTTGGCAAAAAATTGAGTGGATTTCTATTTCTAATTCCTGCTTAATTTGTTACGTCTATAACTAGTTACGTCACGACAGTTGCACATACAAGGTCAAGACTTCCGACGAACATTTCTCCGAGTACGCCATAATTGCTTGTCAGCAGCAGCGGTTGTAGTCTATACTTTATGTCCAAACTTCAAGCAGATTACCTAAAATGTTCAGTTGTTGGTTGAACGGGACAGAGCAGCACAGCCAACAACCTGGAGGGGGTGGGGTGTGAAGTGGCTCATGTGCATTTAAAGGGCCAGCACTCAAAACACCTTTCTGGTGTCATTATTCAGAAAAAGGGTTGAAGATGGGCCCGTGGAGTTGAATTATTGAAGAATTCAGACCAGAGCATAACATTTACAATTTATGTAGACCACAGGGAAATGCTTTAAAATGCATAATTCTATTTTTTTTTTTTTTTTTTAAAAAGCAAAATATCACTCCTTTAAAGGCTACATAATGTTGCTTGGTGCCAGGACACAGTTCAGTGTCTTTCTTGATGATTCAATCAACTTAGAATTGAAGGTGTTCGAGGTTATAAGAACAAGTTCTTTTTTTTTTTTTTTTTTTTTCTTTCCCTCACATTTTCATGTGTAAGGACAACCTCACGTTATATGCATGTTTTAACCAGAACAGAGGTAGATGGATGTTAGGAAATACATGGATGCAAAGTAGCATGTCTCCACAATCCACACAACACACACACTTATCGCATGTGGGATTTAAACACATCTGCATGCATCAAATATAACTAACGCAAATCAGATCATGGGTACACTGAAGTTTGTCTCCTGGAATGTGCATGGAGCTGGTACCAGGGTGAAGAGAACCAAGATTTTCAATCAACTGCAGGATTTAAAGGCAGATATTGTCTTACTACAGGAAACTCACTTATCACAGACATCTATAGACACACTTCATACAGCACAGTTTCAATTCGAGACAGAGAGGCGTGGCAACTCTCATCAACAGACGATTAAACTTTGACATTGACAGCATAATCACAGATCCAGAGGGCAGATTTATTATAGTTAAATTATCAAATCAAAATGTTAAGTTATGTATTGCAAACTTATATGGACCAAATGTTGACGACCCCTCCTTTTTTCACTCCTTTTTCACATCACTCTATGATCACTCAGATTGCACATTCATTATCGGAGGGGACTTCAACACAGTTCTGGACCCAGGAGTTGACAGGCTGAGTCCCACTGGAAATATCAGACATGACCAAGCCTCAGAAGTTGTTAAACAATACATGACGGATTTTGGTCTTTGCGATGCTTGGCGCTCTCACCATCCCCTTGTCAGGGAATACACCTTCTTCTCCTCAGTCCACCACTCTTATTCTAGATTAGATTACTTCCTTACTAGCAGCTCACTGATGAGTGATATATCTGAAACCAAAATTCATCCTATCACCGTCAGCGACCATGCACCAGTGTCACTCACTCTGGTTAATAAGAACATCAAGCCACCAACTCGTAACTGGAGATTTAATACATCATTACTTAAAGATCCTGAATTCAACAGCTACTTTAAAAGAGAATGGTCCGAATACATAGAAAACAACGAGTTACCAGGAACATCAGCATGTGTCCTCTGGGAGGTGGGAAAAGGCAGTAATGCGTGGGAAAATAATCTCCTTCTCCTCTCATAAGAAAAAGAAAGAGACTTCAAAAACATTGGAGCTAGAAGGTAAAATTAAATCATTAGAGGAGGCCTACTCTGCCACGCCAGATGAGCACACGCTAAACAGTATAAGGAAAGCTAAACTGGAACTGAATGAAATAATAAATAAGAAAACGCAATTCTTAGTGCAAAGGCTTCGCTTGGAGAACTTTGAACATAGCAACAAATCTGGGAAATTTTTGGCGAATCAACTAAAAACAAATAAAGAGAAAACAACTATTTACTCCGTTAAAGATCCAGCAGGAAACATTAGCCATGACCCCGACAAAATAAATAACACTTTCTGGGATTTCTATAAAGCATTATACACATCACAAATAGACCCATCAGATGATAATATTGATCAGTTTTTCAGCAACATCAATCTACCAAAATTACAACAGGATCAGAGAACATCTCTGGACTCACCTCTGTCTGTTGGTGAACTCCAAGAAGCTCTTCAACATATGCCCAATAATAAAGCCCCAGGTCCAGATGGTCTTCCAGCAGAATTCTACAAAGAATTCTGGACTATTCTGGCACCTACTTTCTACAAAATGATATTAGAAATAAAGGAGAAAAACGAAATACCCACAAATATGAACGTAGCTAACATTACTGTATTATTAAAACCAGGAAAAGACCCCACATTCCCATCCAGTTACCGCCCAATCTCACTAATCAATGTAGATCTAAAAATAATTAGTAAAGCTCTGGCCAGAAGAATAGAGAAAATAACTCCTTTAATAATTCATCCAGATCAAACAGGTTTTATTAAAGGTAGGCACTCTTCAACTAATATGTGCAGATTAATTAACCTCATAGATTATTCTAACATACACAATCTGGAAACCATAATTATTTCTCTAGATGCAGAAAAGGCATTCAACCGGGTGAACTGGAAATGTCTATTTACAACATTAAAAAAGTTTGGATTTGGACCATCTTTCATTGACTGGATTAGTATATTGTATAAGAACCCTCATGCATGCGTGAGGACCAATGATCAAACTTCTCCAAGCTTCAGTCTGCACAGAGGCACCAGACAGGGCTGCCCACTCTCCCCCTCACTTTTTGCCATCTTTATTGAACCTTTAGCAGCTGCCATTAGACAACAGGATGAAATAAAAGGAATCCGTACCAGGAATATAGATCACAAAATAAGTCTTTATGCTGATGATGTATTACTTTTTCTCCAGAACTCACAAGCATCTCTCTACCAGACAATCACACTTATAAATAACTATTCATCAATATCGGATTACTCCATTAACTGGACTAAGACCACAGCCCTGCCTATTAACTGTCACTTTCAAGGTGTGCCCAATATTACAATACATTCAGGAAATATTAGATATCTAGGTATAAATATTTCACCCAGGTTGTCAGAACTAATAAAACTGAACTATGTTCAACTCTTGAAAACAACAGAGGATGATCTTCTGGGGTGGAGGCAATTACCCATTTCACTCATGGGGAGAGTTGCCACCGTCAAAATGATGATTTTACCTAAAATTAACTATTTATCTTCCATGATACCCATCAAACCATCCTCTAGTTGGTTCAAGTCACTGGACTCACACATATCTAAATTCCTTTGGGAAAACAAACCATCACGTATAAGTCTAAATACATTACAGCAGACCAAAGACAGGGGCGGGTTAGACCTCCCCAACTTTGGCCAATATTTCCTAGCCAATAAGCTGCAGTATATCTCTAAATGGCTCAAACCTAGTTATCAAGATGAGCCATGGCTAGATATAGAGCAAGCAATGTGTGATGATCTAGCAATCTCTGACTTACCATTCATTAGTTCAACCATTAAGCATCATAAATGTTACAAAAGTGTGAACATCAGCTCCACTGTGACAGCCTGGTGGGAATTTCTTAAAATAAATAAATGTTCACCCATTCCATGTAAGCAGACACCCATCTGGAACAACCCTGACATCCTGCAAAATAAAAGAATTATAAACTTTACTCAGTGGAAGGACAAAGGAATAACACATTTAGAAAATATCATAGTGGATGGAAACTTTGTACCATTTGATACGCTCGCTTCACAACATGGGATTAGCAGCACCAAATTTTTTGAATATCACCAAATCAAATCTATTATAGGTAAGAAATATACCCCTAACCAGTTAAACTTGCAACTACCATTCAAGGTGGAAGAATTTTTGAACCTCCACACCCCAAAGCTACTATCCAAAATATATAGTCTTAATGCTAAAACAGATAACTTAATCTACCTACCGACTTCAAAATGGGAGACAGATTTATCCAGTGATTTTGATCAAAAGTCATGGTCACAAATATGTTCAAATACATTTAAAATGACTAAAAACCCGAATTTACAACTAATTCAGTTCAAAATTCTTCACAGAATTCATTATACAGGACAAAGGATGTTCAAGATGGGTCTCACACAGTCAAACATCTGCTCACAGTGCACAGATAACTCTGTTGATAACTACATACATGCCATGTGGCAATGTGCACCTGTCCAGAGGTTTTGGCTTCAGGTCTATGAGGACCTGTCAACATGGCTCAGATGCAATATTCCAGCCCACCCCACACTGTGTTTACTAGGTGACCTGGGCCACACCAACATGGATACTAACACCTCACACATGGTCCTCACTGCTTTATGCATCGCAAAGAAAACTATCCTTGTGAATTGGAAAACAAAAGCCAATCTGAGCATTAACCAGTTTAGGAACCTTCTATTAGATCACATCAGTAATGAGACAATATCTGCCTCTTCAAACAATCAATTGGACCAATCTCATTCTCTCTGGACCCCTGTGATTAGCTCTATCACATCACTCTGAGTGTTAGGAGGCCGGCAGGAGGAGCCGCGGGGCTACGGGTCACTAGTGGTCCCTTGGAGTGGGGGTCTGGACTGCCCTGCTCTGGGGGCGGTTTAGTGTTTGTCCGGGTTGGGGCGGGGGTGGACCCGGCGCCGGAGTTGCCCTGTGGTGGTGGGGTGGGGGGCTCCGGGTTGGGCCTGGGTCGGTGGCCGGCATCCCCTGGGTCGGGTGGCTAGGCTGGTCGGGGGTGGGCGGGGTGCGGTACCTGAGCCCTGGGGTCCAGGTGCTGCCCCTCCCAGGGTGGGGGGGAACCCGGCATGCGCTGGGGTGTCTGGGCTGGCCTGGACTTGCCGCTGCGGTGTCGGGCTGGTGCCTGGGAGTCCTGGGGTGGGGGAGTGTGTGTGGGTGTGTGTGTGCATGCGTGTGTGTGTGTGGGTGGGTGGGTGTGTGGGTGTGTGTGTGTGTGAGAGAGAGAGAGAGAGAGAGAGAATGTGTGTGAGTGTGTGTGTGTGTGTGTGTGTGCACGCGTTTGTGTGTAGGGGTGGGTGGGTCGGTGTGTGTTGGTGTGTGTGAACGAGTGCTCATGTGTGCATTAGAGTATGAATGAGGGATTGTGCGTGCAAGTCTGTGTGTGCGGGTGTGTGGGGGAGCTGATGGAGCAGGTGTGTGGGTGTGGATGTACATGTATGTTTGGTGAATGAGAGAGGATTGTGGTGTGGTGGCGGTGGGGGAGGGGGACTGCAGGTGTGCCTGGGGGGTTGTGGGGGGTGGGGGGCGTCGCTGGGGGTTCTCTCGGGGTGCGGTGGTGGGGTGCGGCCGTGGTGGCGATTGGGACCTGGGGCGGGCGTGCTGGTCGCTGGGTCTCATGCTGCGGGGTGGCACTGTGCCGGTGATCGCTGCATCCCTAGTGCATGTAAGACTGGGGAGGTGTGGAGTGTGGTGGGTCCCTGCGCCTGTTTGGGGGGCTTTGGGGTGGCTGGTCCCAGGTCTGTGCTCCCTCGACTGCATAGGATGATTGAGTGCGTGAGTGGCCTCTGGGGGGGGGGGGGGGGGGGGGTTGGCTTTCTGGCTGCGGTCGTTGGGTGCCCGGGGTCTCTGGGCTACCCCACTCCTTGGCGGCCCCTGCCTGGGGACGGGTAATGGGGAACGGGGGTGCCGAATGCCGGCTGGCTCGTCTTCTGGGAGGAAACTTCCTCCCAGTCATACCATCCCCAACCCCTCACCTCCCCACCCCCCTTACGCAAAGCACGTAGAGTCTTGGGGAGGGTGCACATCCCGAGGGGCTACGGCAGGGGGGGTCACTAAAACGGCCTCCCTCTGTGGTACCCTGGGGTGGCTAACTCTTCAATTTTAATTACACCCACCCACAACACAACACACAGAAACACTAACACCACACATTCACTTTTGGGGGTCGGGCTGCGTGGCGCCTGGTGGGCGGTGCCGTGCCGGTGGGTGAGGCTGCCTGTGTGGTGTCGCCCTCAGTGGTGCGCAGTTATGCTCCTCAATTTTAATTGCTTGCATACACACCTCACACTTCAAAACACTGATAGGTGGGGAGGCGAGGGGGAGGGGGGGTCTTCCCACACCCCTGTTTCTTGGACGCCGTCTGGGGCGGGGGGCCCCGGGGGAGGGGGGCTGGAACATTGGCTTGGGGCTCACCTGGCTGTATTGCTTGGGGGTTGCCGCCCTCTGATGAATGATGTGTGCGCATGGGAAGTGTGGTCGGGGGGGGGGCGGGGGGGGGTGGGGGCGCTGGGCTAGCCGCTCTCTTGCCCGCCGCAGGTTGCGTTGGGACCGGGAAAGATGTGTGTATGCGGGCATCGGGGGTGTGGCGGTTGCTGGCGGGGTGGTGGACCGCGGTGGGGTTCCTGGCGGCTGGTGTTGCCGCCCCGTGCTGCGGTTGATGCTGGGGCTGCGCTCGGGTGCCGCGCCTTGGGGGGACTCACAGCGGTGCTGCTCGCTGCTGGGGGGAGTGGCACTCCGGATACGCGTGTCTGGTGTGTGCAGGTGGGTGGGAGGGGCTGTTGATGGATGTGGGTACATGTGTGGGTATGTGTGTACATGTAGATGTGTACGTGTGGGCGTGCATGTGGGTAGGTGGGTGTATGGGCATTGGTGGAGGTGTTTGTGGGTGTGCGTGTGTGTGTGTGTGTGTGTGTGTGTGTGTGTGTGTGTGTGTGTGTGTGAATGGTCAAACATGTGGGATGGGTGGTGTGTATGTCTGGGAGTCAGTGGGTGTGTGTGTGCATATGCTTGTGTGGGTGAGTGGGGGACTGGGGTGTGTGTGGGGTTTGGGGGTTGGGCTTGGTGGGATGGGGAGGTGGGCCTCCGGGCCCCCAGGGCGCTTGGCTGTGGCATCGGGGTGCGCACTGGCCTGCAGCTTGTGGCGGTCTGGGCCGGCCTGGCCGCCCGGGGTGCTGGGTGGGACCCCTGCCCAGGGAGATGGGTGGCTCCTGGGCTCGGGGGCCGGCACCTTGCCTGCCCCTGGGTGGCCGGCCCCCGGCGGGGGGGTGGCGGCTGGCGTCCCTGGCCTCCTGGGGCCTGTGCTCGGCTGCTGTGGGGCCTCTGGTGGGGGGCCTCCCTTGACCATCTTCGGGGCGGGCACACTGTTGCCTCTCGGGGGGGGGCGGGCTGGATCCCCCCTCTCTGTGGTGTCTGCTGGATGGCCGGGCCTTGGGGCCCTCTTGGTCGGTCCCTGATCCTTGGAGGGAGTGCGGTTGTGGTTGCATGTCTGTCTTCTTCACCTCAGTCTGTTTGCCTGGTTCACTCTGTCACAGCAGATGAATGTGAACAACTGATGTTGTGTGGATTTGTTTCTGGTATGATTTGTTATAGGTATTATTTGTACGAATGTGGTATACGACATTTTGTTCATGCTTTCTTATATTCTTCATTTCATAGGTCTTATGTATCTCATTGTTGTGTTTTTTTTTTGTGTTTTTTTTGTAGTTTTGTTTGTTTTGTTTTGTTTTTTTTCTCTCTCTTCTGCCCAGTTTACTCAGTTCTGGTTGTAGTTATTGTCACCATTATAATTATCTCCATGGTTGTTGCTGTTTGTATTGTTGATACTTTCTTGTGAGGGTCTTCTCCACCTTCTTCTCTCTTGTTCTCTCCCCTTCTTCTACCCCCCCATCCCCACCCCCCATGTCAGGTCTGGCATCGAAATGTGGTTCAACAAAACTCATAATAAACACAGTAGAATATCAAAGGGCGCTTCATATACTTTATGAAGTTACCCTTGGCAAAGCAAATTTGTTCAGCACCAAAAGGAACCAGACTACCATTCTACTGTTAGAACGCTGGACAAGACAAGTAGGAAAAAAAAAAAAACAGTAGTGTGAGATACTCCCTGGTAAAATGTCCAAATAAAACAGGATACACAAGCAAAGGTGTTAGAAAAATGGGCAATGATGACTGGGAGTACAGTTGGTGTCGGCTGCTGCCTTATCAGTACAGACAGCTGCTTGTCAGCCAGCTGAGCCCAATTAGAAAAGAAAAAAAAAAAGGACAAGTTCATTTTGACTCATAGTCTTTATCTTGACTGCAAAGAAGTTCAGAAAGTCATCCTCTACAATCAGTTTACCATCTACCGTCTCATAGATCATGGGGTTTAGACGTGGATGATTTAATCCAAGAGTCTGCCATGACACCAGAGAGAGTATATCCAGTCATTACATGGTCAAACAAAACATTTATGCATCATGCATTATACTTTGTTTAAGTCAAAGAAAGAAGGAAAGAAGATAAAATATTAGACTTTGTAAGAGCCATTTGTAATGGGTATTTACATGTTGCTCATGGTTTCTGTTTGTGTACAATCATGTGCATCAGGCTGTTGTTCTTGAGACCTTGCATAACCCATGTGTAGGTTTACGTTAATGTCAACAGAGAAACAATAATAACACTTTTGATAGGATCTTTAATATTATTTTCCCAAAAGTGCTATGATATGATACAATAATACTACATTACCATGATATTAAGGGAAGTTTCTCTTTGGCTACATTTAATACATTGATTATAAAGACAAGAAAATCATTATCCTTATTTACATACATTCAACTGCTGTTGGTAAAAGCAATAAACATTTTAGTCACATATTGCACAGTTTCATGACTTTGTTTTACAACTAGTCAATTTGACCACATCAAGTTGTCAGACATCAGACATGTGCTCCACCTCTCTAAAGTCTTTTCTTTAGTCCTTTTCACACCTAATTGTCTGGTAGACTTGGTTTTATTGCGTACTTGGTTCATTTGGGGCTAAAACATTCATGTGGTCTGAGTTTCTTTCACTGCACTTTGTTAAAACGAACCAAACTTTTTGAATAACGGGTTTCCCTCCTCGCTTGTCGTGGTGCTGCATCAAGAATTAGTAAAGTAGAAGACAAACAATGAATAACGTATCTTCCTCATCTATTAGTTAATGCAGGACAACTTCACTTTCAACCACATGAAAACAAAATACGGAGCTGTGTTGTCATTGTTATTCTTCTAAAACATAAAACAACTGTAGAAGTTAATGTTTGAAGAAGCTGAGCTGGAAGCTGCTGTCAGATCTGAACTTAACAAAGTTAAACTCAACAAGTCCTGTAAGCTGTGTATGTCCTACAGAGGACAAAGAGACACTGAGGAAGCAGGAACCTGTTGTCTGAACCCAAACCCAGCAAACAGAGGTTCAGTGAATGTTGTGTTGAAGGTGTAGAGGTGGATCAGTTTGTCAGAACAGACTCTGTAGAAGGTCAGAGATCCAGCAGGACAGTCCACGTAGACCGCTACTCGACCGGAGGACGACAAGCACTGGGGGAGGAGGTTTTTTTTCGTCATTGTGGCGGACGATGTAACCCTCATTGGAGCAGAGCAAACTCCATGACTGACTGTTTGCTCCAAACACACAGTTGTTACTGACTCCTTTCCTTCTGATTCCTCTGTAGGCCAGGGTAATGTTCACCCATCCAGCCCACTTCACCTCCCAGTAACAGCGACCGGTCAGACTAGTTGAACACAGCAACTGATAAAACCAGTCAAATCTGTCCAGGTGATCAGGATATGGCTGAATCTCCCACTGATGTGTCAATGTTTTGTTGTTGTCTGACAGTTTGAGGCTTCTGAATGCTGTGTTAATGTCCATGGTGAGTTCACAGAAATCTGTCAGAGAGAAAACAATTCCGTTGCAGTTTAACATTTGGCACATCTGATGAGGTCTTAGAAATTAGGGGGAAAGACATGGAAAGACACAACTTGAGAGAAACCAGGCTAGGTTCAGGTAATTCAGCAATGATAGTCATCACAGGAGAAGGAAAAGGTCACAGGAATCCAAAGGGGGATGAGATGTTGGACCACGCTATGTCCAGAATCCAACAGAAGGGAGATGTAGAAAGTGTCTGAGGTGTAGCAGAGGTAGGGAGTGATAGGAGGTGAAGTAAAAATACAATTTTTGAAGGAAGGTGGGACAGTGATGTAGGTTGAGGAGAAAAAACATAAAATTGTCTGTCTTCAGTTAAGTTTTAATAAATACCACAATTATACACTTTATAATTAGTATAAAGTGACTAAGAGCTTTCCCGCTTACACTTCTTCAGACCAGGTTTCAACCACTGCTCTCCACAATGATCCACCCTAGAAAAAAACACAACATCAGTCCTGACGACAATTCAACCAGAAGTAGAGTTCTTCAGATGTTTAGACAAAGAACTAATGTGAAAGTCACATCTTCATATAAACATAATGTTATCAAATAATGCTATATCCTTGTATGTGAGCCTCTGTATGTTGTTCCGTCAAATGTAAATGTTTGATGAGTATCTAGACCAGATGAATTCTTACTGTCCATGACACTAACGCTTTCAAAAACAGTAACATGAAGTTATATTAAGTTTTAAAATGACTCCTTCTATTTTTGTGGGACTGCTGGACCCATATGATCCAAAACATTCATACTGTCACCAGACATTGTAGAGTTTGCCCATCCATACCTGAGAGTCTCCAGTTTCCAATGTGGATTCTGTAGCCCAGCGAATAACAGCTTCTGTCCTGGGTCTCCAGGATGGTTGTAGCTCAGATCTAGTTCTATAAGATGGGAGGGATTGGACTTCAGGGCTGAGGCCAAAGAAGTGCAGCCATCTAGTGTGATCAGACAACCTGACAGTCTGGGGACATGAAAAGTTTGTTTGGTAAAAGATTCTTGCATGAGTTTGTAACAGTTCATTTATTTTCTAAAGCGACCCCGCTACAATGCATTTTAAGGACACGGGTGGATTAACCATCAGCAGGGGAAAATAAGATAAAGACAAAATACGTTTGCGTTCAGCACTATATTGGCCTTTTATTTTCCACTGGTGAATTTCCCATACACACACCACACTCGAGTGCATCCACAATGTAGCCGCATGACGGTGGAGTGAGTGAACAGAGTCGAAAACAGAATTATAAATTATATTATCTTCCTCTCCGTGTCAAACCAAATTCCTGAACAACCATGCTGATTGGTTGGTACCCAAGTCAGCGCAAGGACATCCTCTTCAAGTGACATTTAGGATGACGAATGATCTTAAAGAATGGAGACTAGTCTAATTTAAAGCACACAGGACAATAAAACTTAGGCTAATTTTCTGCTGTTCATCATCAAGAGCCATCCTGACCTGTCGTGGTAACTGAGAGCACCCCAGATCTCATGTTTACACTCAGTCAACCCCTTTGCCTCTCAACATCTGTGTCCCATCATTCCTGTTTACCCAGAGGTGGAGGCATCCTAGGAACAAAAGACTGATTTACAAAATTTGTTTCTTTTGCAATGATCACTAGTTTCACAGGAATGTGTTAATGTTGATTTTACTCCACAGGGTACCTCTTTCATGTATATCTATGCCCAAGCCATTTGCCCGACCTGTGGGTTCATATACATGTGTCCTACTTGTGTCATGTTGAAAGTAAGAATATTACTGTTTATAGCATGTCTAAATAATGGTGCTTATGTAACCGAGAATAAGGGGAATACAAGCCCACGTAAATATTTTAAATTAATAAAGCTGCATGGAGTGGTCAAAGAAAGCCTGAGACGAGAAAAATGATCATAAATTTATTTATAAAGGTTTACATCATTAAACAAAACGACCTTTATTAAAAACTAAACCCTAAAAATGGTAAAAAAGAATAAAACCATAAAAAGAACACAATACAATGAAAGGTTCCAATAATGTAAAATGCTAGGGACTGGCTGGCCGCGGGTGCGCACGGCGAGAGGCAGAATTAAATGGGGGCAGAGTATTCACTACACGCTCCGTGCAACACACACACACACACAAAACAAGAAAACTACAAGGATAACAAAAGCATGCAAAAGTGAGTGAGGACGTGCAAAATACCACACACAGGGAGTGATGGGGCAGCAGTGAAGAACTCTAACACCGGACCCTCCACCGGCTTGGGCAACCGTGCTCAGACCAGAACCTGCAGCAAAAGGAACACAAGTTAAAATCCATACAAAGGAAAAAAAAAAGGTTCCACACACACACAAAAAAAAGGCACTGCTCGGTGAACAACCAACTACATAAATCACCGGAACATAATACATAAACGTAGCCCAAACAATCAAAACAAAAACCAACACGGAAACACTAGACCCAAATCATAGTAACGAGACCCAAATAAAAACAGCAATGGCCGGACTCCTAAGGAAAACAAAGCGACAGGTATGTGTGACCCACAGGCATCCGCCACAGCGACCCGGCTGGTGTCTATAAAAACAAGGATAAACAATGATAAAATAGCGAACCTAAGGACAAACAGAATACAGTTCAGCAACACCTACCCAGCTTAACGCAGCACCAGTCACATCAGCAGCAGGGGTAAAAACAGACAAAACGGCAGCTTACCTGTGCCCTGTCCGCCCGCATCTATATACTCCATCTAAATGATTGGAATGCGGAAGCTAGCGCAAACCGGGGCGGACCTGGTACAGGAGCTGCCGATGGACAATTTACCTCCTGCTACACTTAGCTTATTAAGGCTGAGTGAGGTTACAGGTGATGTATAAAGTTTAAGGATCTTATTTAAGGATCTTATTTAAGGTTGGGAGAAGTTTTCTTACAAGCCTGCATGAGGCCTCTCTCTCTCCCTCTCCTAAGGGGGGGAGAGAGAGATGATACTCTGAAATATGTAAATGACCGGCGAAAGGAAGTGGATTCACGCCCAAAACGGACAAAGGAAGGTACAGCCCAAAGAGATCAATAACTCATCAATATGCACGAGAAGGACGAGATGGGTTGGCCCCTGGCCAAACTATAAAGGAAGAAGACCCAACTTCTCTCGGAGCTTTTTGTGTGCTTTTGACACTTTGTGAGCTTTTTGTCTTTTTCCTGCCTTTTGTGCTCTTCCCGCCTTTTGCTCCTTGCTCATGCTTCGTGCTGTACTCTTTGGAGTCTGTGCTCTTTAACCTCGTGAGTCTCCTCTCACTTCGTTGGTCCTGCTCGTGCCTTCGTGCCCTCGTGCCTCCTCTGCTCGGGCCGTGCCAACATCAGCTGCTGCTTCGAACTGTCAGAGACGTCATCACCACGTCCTCCATCCGCCGTCCAGACTGCATCCAGCCGTTCCAGCTGTTCCTGTCCACATCGCTGCCGGGCCACTCCAGCCGTGTCGGATCCTCCCACAAAGCCAAGACCCGCATCCTTCAGAGACCGACAACCTGTAAGAAAACTTACTCCCGGCTTATCTGAGTTGGCGTGATTCCAATTTAAGTAGATTGACCTCACCTTAACCTCACTAACGTGATAATATCTTGAATATAACCATATACCAATTTAGTCCACTTTCCTCCTGTCCGTAATCTCCTGATCCCTTTTTATCATATTTGTCTATTGTCTTTGTGTTATTTGTATGTCTTAGTTAGTCAATAAATTCTTTATGTGTGTATAAATCCTCTGCCTCAGTTGTGCTTGTGTACTGTATATTTTCATTATCGGGTTCACTGTTCCGTCACAAAGTTCCACCACCTTTGCAAAGTTTCCAAATTATTGTTTGGGTTAATTTACGTTTAAGGTTTAATAGTCAGATGCAGGCATCTTCAACTATAAATCTGTAACTGAATTAATCTATAGACCAACGCTCTATTCTTATAATAATTTGGCTTACTATTGCTACAACAATTATCTCTGAAATGCCACAAATACACCACAAAGCAACCACATAAAGTTTCTCCAACACACCTCATTTAACACAAAACATTTAACATAAGGCATTCACCCACCCACCCACCCCAAAGTTCCCAAACGGTCCACGCATGCAAACAGTCAAGGCAAAGCAGTAGCAGTGTAGCCACAGGCTCTACTCATGGCGTCGCGTAATACCACCACAGATTGGGCCCGTGTTGGTTCCAGCAGCTCCACAGAAGTCAATAATCCATGTGGGAAGGGGGAAAAAGTTTAATCTAAAAGTGAGTTAAATCCACCAGTTAAGTTCCACAAGGTCTCTGGCCAGCTTCCAACTTGGCGAGTGATGTCCCACTCCTTCAAACGTCTGTGCACGTGCGTCATATCCACCCCTTTTTATATTGTCAGCGTGCATAACACGTTATTGAATATTTTACATAATACAACAAATAATAAATCACCCATGTGACCAAGTTGTGCACATAAAAGGTTTGGCCAATAAGTTATTTTGCCCCTGCCGGAGGTCTTAACATGACGCATATTCAAATGACATCATAAATATGGGAAATGGGTCTTTACAACTTATATTGTCATGGGGTGCTGTAGACAGCACTAGATGACCACAAAGCATGTAACTTTATTTGTTAGGAATTTGAAAAGTGAAACCACAAAAAACTGATGCAACCACAAAAGCATACAACATTCCCATACAATAGTTCATCCAACCATCAATCTATCTATCCATGTGCATCTTTTGATACAATGTTTTAAAATGTAACTGATCAGAATAACAGGTGTTCTTGAGAAATAAAATAGTAAATAAATGAATAATTGCTTGACAGTGGGTCATAAGAGCTCATATGTTCAGAGGTCTACATGTGGGTACAAATGGTGAGTTTTGTGTTCAATGAGAGTGATCTCCCACTCCATCCTGAAGGTAAGTCGGTTTAGAAATTATGGAGTGATGGTGATCTGTTGTCTTTCCTTTTCAGCCATCTGTTGATGACTACAAGATACAGCCAAAGCATTGGAAGACCTCTCCAACTCATTGAATAGAGCTGTTCTGATCACTTCTTGTCCACAGGTGAAGAAATCCATCATTTAGACATGAAAGATTCTACAAACATTTGTGAAACAATGGGTCAACTCTCAGGAGCTCAGTGAATTACAGCATGGTATCATGATAGGATGCCACCTGTGAAATAAGTCCATTCATGAAACTTCCATGCTACTACATATTCTAGTTAACTATTGGTGGTTTTATAACTAAGTGGAAGCAATTTGGAAGAACAGTAACTCAGGCAAGAAGTTCTGTGACATAATATCACAGTCATTAGCATGCTGAGGCCACAATGTGCAGAAGTCCACAACTTTCTGCAGTCAATATCTTCAGACATCCAAACTTCAATTGTCCTGTAGATCAGGTCCAGAGAAGTGCATAGAGAGCTTCATGGAATGGGTTTTCATGACCGAGCGGCTGCATCCAAGCCTTCCATCACCGAGGTCAATGCAGCGCATGGGTTGCAGTGACATAAAGCAGCTGCTACTGGACTCTAGAGCAATGACCAATCACACCTCTCTGTCTGCCAATCCCATGCACCAGTCTTGGTTTGGCGGTACCAGGAGAATGGTACTTGTCTGAGTGCACTGAGCCAAGTGTAAAGTTTGGTGGAGGGAGGGTTGTGTGGTGGATGCGTTTCAAGGGTTGGGCTTGGTCCCTAAGTTTCAGTGAAAGGAACTCTTAAGGCTTCAGCAGAACAAGACATTGTGGACAATTTCATGGTCCAACTTTGTGGACAAGTTTGGAGATGTCCCCTTCCTGTTCCCACATGACTGACAACAGTGACCAAAGCAATGCCCATAAAGACATGGATGAGTGAGTTTGTTGTGCAGGGCTGGACTGGCCTACACAGAGTCCTGATCTCAATGTGATAGAACAACTTTAGATTAATTAGAGTGGAAACTGTGATCCAGACCTTCATCCAACATAAGTACCTCAATTCACAAATGCACTACCAGAGGAGAGGTCCAAAAGTTCCATAAACACACTACTGTATCCTTCAGAGAAGAGTTGAAGCTGTTTTAGCTGCAAAGGGTGAAATAACTCCATATTAAACCCTACGGATTAATGGTATGTCATCAAAGTTGATATGTGTGTAAAGGAAGATGTCCCAATACTTTTGGCAATAAACTTTACTACTCAGGGAGTCTAGGTCCAGCCCAATAACTTCACTTATGACACAAAATCACTGACGACTGATTGAATAAAGTTGAAAATAAGACTGACTGATGGACCCGAAGTTTATGGAGTTTCCTCATGAAAAGAAGTGTTGTGGACAGTGACCTGCTGTGTAGCAGTGGTAGATGCATGGTGGAGATCTATGAGCAGCTGTTTAGTTTTCGATGGATTGAGGTTAAAGAAATTCCTCCTGCACCACTCAGAGAACTTGTCCATCTGTGACTGGAGATGCTCATCAGAGTTCATGATGTCCATAAAAACTGTAACTTCAGTGGAAATGGATTTATTCAAATCTAATCAGGCTTTATGTGCATACTGCAAATGTCTAAAGAAATAGGAAGAAAAATTAGGTAAAATCATAAGCGTATCTTATATAATAGTTCTTCTTCTTCTTCTTCATCATAGTTTACACCCATATTGTTAGAACCAGTGACACAAGATCTGGACCCAAATGCACAACCCACAGACAAAAATATAGTTAAAGAGTGTTTATTAAACACGGACAGGAAAAGCAGTTCACAAAAAGGTTTCTTGAATGAATCCTCGCAGGTATGTTTGTGTGGATTCGTCACGACGTCCGAATCCAAAAAAGGAAGCTCTCTGCCCGGGTCGGGAGCACACGAGGGGAACCCGACTAGGAGAAAGCAGAGAAGCGTCAGGGGACAGACCAGGTCATACACGGGGAGTCTAACAAACAGGCAACGGTACAAAAGGGGAAAGGCAAAAGCACTAACCATGAGTCCGGGCAAAAAGGTCGAACACCAGAGTGGCAGAATCAGGCAGAGGTACCGATAGGGGATCAGGCAGGCTCAGAACAACGAGGAACAATCCGGGTCAGGAACGAACAGACAGGCAGGCGAACAGGTACAGAGAAACGCTGGTAGGTAATCACAACACAAGGAAGGAATACGAACTGGCACAGGACAGGGGAAAACACAGGGCTTAAATACACAGAAGGGAGGGAAGACAATGAGACACAGGTGGAACAAATCAGGGCGGAGACAGGTAATCAACACAGGTGAAACAATCAGGGAGAGGAAGCAAAGACACCAGACATGACACAAGAGGAGGATTAACAAAATAAAACAGGAAATGACACACAAGACAGACAAAACATACAAGAGTCCAGGTACTGATATGACACATATGGATAAAGAGCAACCCGACTTTGCCATACAGTGAACTGGTTTACACTTATTCATGAAAGTATCTTTGAGTCACTCAGGAACCGTCATACTGACCCAATGACCTCCAGCAGACAGTTTGGATGACTCAGTCCAGCAGAAAGCAGCTTCACCTCTGAGTCCATAAGGTCATTGTTACTCAGATCCAGATGTTTTAGACCAGAAGACTGGGATCTGAGAACTGAAGACAGGCCTTCACAGCTTCTTTCTGAGAGGTTACAGCCATTCAATCTGAAACACAGAATGTTTTATTAAAAAAACAATGAACCCCTTTACAATTCAATGACATTTTGATTCACCTACAGAGCTTTCTTGGAGACTTTGACCACCGGCAGTAGCCTCTGCACAGCCTCTTCTGAAGCAGAGTACTTCTTTATGTCAAAAACATCCAGGCATTCTTCTGATGAGAGTAAGATGAAAGCCACAGCTGACTACTGAGCAGGAGACAGTCCAGCTGTGTTGAGATGTCCTGAATTCAGGTACAATTGGATCTGATCCACCAGCGATCGATCATTCAATTTATTAAGACAGTGGAAGAGGTTGATACTTCTCTCCAAAGACAGATTCTTATCAATCGTCTTCTTGATGTACTCAGCTGTTTTCTGATTGGTTTCTGAACTACTTCCTGTCTGTGTGAGGAAACCTCGTAGAAGATTCTGATTGGTCGGCTGTGAGAGGCCCAGGAGAAAGCAGAGGAACATGTCCAGGTGTCCATTTGGACTCTGTAAGGCTTCATCCACAGCAGTGTTGAGAAGGTGTGTTAGTTTAGGTTCTCTTCTGAGAAGTTTAGACCACAGTGTTTGTTGTGTCAGCAGATTGACTCCAGTGTTGATGAAGGTCTGATGTACATGAAGAGCAGCCAGAAACTCCAGGACACTCAGATGGACAAAGCAGAACATCTTGTCCATGTACAGTCCTCTTTCAGAGGTCTCTGTGGACATGCCTGAGTACACTGAAGCTGATCTCATATCAATGCCACACCCTGTCAGGTCTGATTCATAGAAGACCAGGTTTCCTTTCTGCAGCTGCTCAAAGGCCAGTTTTCCCAGAGACTCAATCATCTTCCTGGTCTCTGGACTCCAGTATGAATCTGTCTCAGATCTTCCATCATACTTGATGTTCTTGACTTTGGTCTGAACCACTAGGAAGTAGATGCACATCTCAGTCAGGGTCTTGGGCAGCTCTCCTCTCACTGTGGTCTTCAACACGTCCTCCAGAACTGTAGCAGTGATCCAGCAGAAGACTGGGATGTGGCACATGATGTGGACACTTCGCGATGTTTTGATGTGGGAGATGATTGTGTTGGACTGTTCCTCATCTCTGAATCTCTTCCTGAAGTACTCCTCCTTTTGAGGGTTGGTGAACCCTCTGTTGACCTCTGTCACCCTGTGAACACACTGAGCAGGGATCTGATTGGCTGCTGCATGTCGTGTGGTTATCCAGAGGCGAGCAGATGGAAGCAGGTTCCCCCTGATGAGGTTCATCAGCACATCCACTGAGGTGAACTCTGTAACATCAGTCAGGATCTGAGTGTTGTTGAAGTCCAGAGGAAGTCGACACTCATCCAGACCATCAAAGATGAACCCGACCTGGAAGTCTTCAAAGATCCACATTCCTGCTTCTTTGGTTTCAGTGAAGAAGTGATGAACAGGTTCCACCAAGCTGAACTTCTCTGTCAGTACATTCAGTTCTCTGAAGGTGAATGGAAATATGAAGTGTATGTCCTGGTTGACTTTGTCTTCAGCCTAGCCCAGACAGAACTTCTGTGTTAAGACTGTTTTCCCAATGCCGGCCACACCCTTTGTCAGCACTGTTCTGATTGGTTGATCTCTGTCAGGTGGTGTTTTAAAGATGTCTTCACATGTAATAGTTCTTTCTGGTCTGTGTGGTTTCCTGGATGCTGTTTCAATCTGTCTGCACTCCTGTTCATGGTTGACCTTTGTAGCTCCTCCCTCTGTGATGTAGAGCTCTGTGTAGATCTGGTTAAGGAGGGTTTTTGGGTTTTCTGGTTTGGTGATGCCCTCAAACACACACTGGAACTTGTTCTTCATGTTACATTTCAGAGTACGTTGGCACAGCGGCACACTGGTTTCTAAACATCCAAATGAAAATACATCCTTAAACAATACAATTAATGCACCTGATAATTTATTCCATGTAGCCATCATAATGTTCGACATAGTGTTAATTTGTCTGATTCATGCTAACTGTTCACTGGAGACAGACATCTTAGGACAGTAAGTACTAACAATGTTCTGGACCATCATATTTAGTTTTGAAGAATTGTGATTAGATCCATGAAGATCACCGTATACCCGTTGACTTGTCCTCACTATAAACCCAGCTTTCTATGTCCAACATCAAGTCTACACACTAAGGTTAGGTTACATCCTCATCAGCCAGAACTGCCTAGCATCTTCTTTACAGTTATACAGGTTTTGGTGAAGAACCTGGACAAATTGAGGAGCTGGACACACAGGCAAAGAAGAATTATGGATTGTAGTTCTATGGAAACATGCCTCAAGAATAATCCATCCAATCTAAACGACTTGAAGCAAAGGAAGAGCTGCAGAATCAATAGGTAAAAACACATATAAAATCTGGCTCACATCGGCCCAAACGTGGCCAACACTGCACCATGTCTTCACTCACAGCTGTGTACCTGAATACAGTTCAACCATCATAATCAGGTTTGCAGACCAGACAACACCATGGTGGCAGACCTATTCTTGGTCCAGAAATTGAGGTTTTCCTGGAAAGCCCTCCAGAATGTCCTGGCTTTGGGACCTCCTCTTAGCTGGACATGAGACCATGGAGACTAACCAGATGAACCATCTCAATTGCCTCCTGTTGATGTGGAGGCTTTGAGGGAGAACCTAAAGGCTCATTTAGGCTCGCTTCATGTAAGTAAATAGGTACTGTTTCTGTATTCTCCATCTGGGTACACATCTGCAAGCTCCTGGAGAACAGACAAAAACACACGTAATGTACGCAGAGGACAGACAGAACGCTCGGTTCATATCTGTCTGCATCTTTAAAGGTGCAGGAGACTTTTGTGACCAATTTTTCATCAGATCTGTAAAACCCCAGTCATAGCCTAAGTATCATGAATCTGTAAGTCTTTCTGTGATTACTCACCTGAATCTCTTGCATCATGGTGAACAATTTTGAAGTGCCATCCACCATTAACAAACCATTTGTTTACAAACAGAGCTGGGGGGTAATTCGGGCATCTTCGGAATTTTGTCGCAACATGCATTGTGGGAAATGGAAGTTCGCGCAGCTGCCAAGCAGTGGCAGCAGTAGTGCAGCCATATGATATTATTTGGCTTCAACAAACACGACGCGGAAGCGGCTGAAATTCGGAAAAGGCTGGAGATGCATAGAGGGAAGGGAGCTCCTGCTGTTTCCGCGTTGTGTATGTAGCAGCTGCCACTGCCAGGTGTACATGTTCTGTACATGTTCGGAAAGGTCTCACTGCAGTGAATGTGAATATGTGTGAGTGGCGACAGTGGCGACAGGCGACCGCGTCACTGGCGATTTCGTCCCCATGCGCCCACTGCAGACTCAATAGGCCCTGCGCTGGCTTTACTCGGCTTGGGCCTAACAATCATTTCAAACACCAGTAAAAACAACAGTAAAAAGTGAAAAATGAAACATAGTTGCAGAAAAATGGAATCTTCTCAGGCCTCCTCTTAATCATATAAAATGTAATATTGAATAAAATATTTGTCTCCATATGGGTTAGTTAATAAATATAATAAATGTAACGAAAGTAAAATCAGCCTGTTGTTTGTGCGGTTGTTTCTTACCTTTCAATGCTAAACATCAGAGGGCTTGATTTGGACTGGACTCTCATGGACATGGATCTGGATCCAGGAGAAACCGACCTCTGGGGCTGAAACCTGAAACACCACAAACAGAAGATTAAAGAATGACAGGAGAATTATGAAACACCTCAAACACCCCACATAACACTATCCATCAGATGTGGATCAGATGGAGAACACAGTTCATGTTACAGTGAATGAAACTCCAACTGTGTGAATCTACAGGCCGATGCCGATGACTCTGGAACAGTGGGTGAGGAACCTAGACCCTGAACTGACCTCTGACCTTTGACCTGGTTCTCATGTTCAGCATGGAGAGAATTTTCAGAGGGGAGGGGTCCGCTGTCCAGGTCCTGACCCTGGTCCATATCTGAGACTCCACCTGGACACAAACAACAACATTAGAACTGGACTAGAACTCAAAGGTACCATGGCAACCATAGGCCTTTAAGGTCTGATGATGGGGGCGTGGCTTCGGCGGCAAGGAATAGGTTCATTCCATGTTGTGTTCAACTCCATGTCGTTGTGTAATTGAAGATGGTTGTTGTCGTCCAACCAGTTCTGTGGCATTTTGTAGGGCTCGGTATCAGAGAACCACAGCATGGAAAACCTCAACGAATGAAATCAAACCTTTAAATGTGTTCATGGATCAGTGTTCCATCAGGACCTGAAGAACCAGTAACACTAACTCACATATTTTTCTTTTTTTTGACCTTTGATCCAGATAGAGTCCCATTGAGATCAAGATGTCATTTACAAAAGCGACCTGGCCAGGTCAGCAGCACACACCATGAAAGAAAATAACAATCAATTAAAACAAACAGTTATAACAGAAAAGGTAGACAGTTTTTCAAGTGCAATTTTTAAAGTGCAAAATGAAGTTGAAGTCACAGGAAATTTAACACAATGCAAATTTTACACCCTACACTGTTATGAAGACCCATTAAATTAATCCAATAGAGTATAATCTTTATTTTTCTTTTCTCTTTGTTTCAGTGCTTCCAGTGGTGTATGTGTATGCCAGAGTGTTTGTCCAATCAGATTTCACCATCATGTGTCGCCAAGTAAAAGACATCTGGCTTGAAGCTCAGAATCAACAGTGCAGCCTCTGGAGTAAATGGAAGTAACAAGTTGACCTGTGGGGATCCACGGGTTCTAGATGAGGTCATTTTTATGCTGTTATGTATTTGTGCATGCTGTACCGCATTTGTCCAGCAGTCACTGCCAAAGCATTCTGGGTATAGCAAATTGAATGTAAGGCTATTGTATTCCAAAATTACTAATATCTCTCAAAATATTGGTCCTATCAACTTCACGTTTTTGCTACTGTCTTCCTTGACCAAAAATACATGAGTATGCCAAATTGCAGCAGTCAGCTCTTTCCGGATTTTGTGTGAGTCCTGAGACACACATATGCACACAGAGAACACTTGGCTTTTATTATGTAGATGAACCTGTTGATTTAACCCATCAGATGTCATGTTGGCCACACGGTGGCGATCTAGTAGCTGTCAAAAATGTGGGCAGTTGATTGAATGGTCAAAGAGCAGACTATAACACTGATCTATTGGTTTAGATTTAATATCTGTTTTCTACCCACACTGGCCAACAAAGGAGAAGAAATGGATTTGGTTCAGACAAAAAATTAAGCAGTGTTTTTGGGAGTATAATGTACTTTATGAACATTTGTATGTTTTTGCCATTTTCTTCTGTAAATATTGCTGATTGTTCTTCAGATGATGAACATGGCTGTGGTTAAAGGAGATGTGCTGAGTTGTGTTCATTGGTTTCTTACTTTAGTAATGACACTCATTCTCTACATCAGATACTTGTCTGTGAAGACACGCCCTGGTACATTGTGGGTTTTTTTTTCCTTTCATGAAAGTGCACTGTAATGCAATAGATAATTGGCACACAAATTGTTAGCCTCATAGCATAATTGCCTAAGTCATATTTTTGGCCAAATTGTGACATCTGTGTGACTTAACTCCTAACACTGCTGTTTCATTTTATGTGGATGTCACAGTTTGGCCAAAAATATGACTTAGGCAATTATGCTCTGAGGCTAACGTCTCTGGTAATATTCACTCTTTGTTTGGCTTTGAACATAACTAATAATGTTTGCAGTTCTATTAGCTCCTACAGTTTCAATAACTTTACATATAATATATTGGTATGTTCTCTAAATCCAACTTTATAAATGATGATGCAATGTAAAACATACTTAACTTGGCTCAAAACACAAACTTGGATACCTTTTTTTATATATGTGACATTTCCATGTCAATTTTTCATCCATTATAACCCCCAAACATCTAATTCAACTGCAAAAACCATGAACTGAGGTTTTGTTTTTTGTTTTTTCAAATGTAACAATAACTTATTTCATCAAACCAAAATTTAAGTTTCAATTTCAATGTTTTCAGTTTTTAAATATTATTAAACATTTGTATCATCTGCTAACAAAACAAACTGCAACAATTTTGAAAACTCACAAATGTCATTATTATCTAAAATAAAACATTTTGGCCCCAAAACCAAACCTTGTGGGACCCACTTTCAATCTTCACATATTTTGATGTAACTTATTGTTGTCTGTTGTGCAAATAGCTGGTTAACCAAATCACAGAGAAACCAGAGAAGAAGAGTTAATAACACAAAGCAGGAGGCATGGACTGAC
Organism: Sphaeramia orbicularis; assembly: GCF_902148855.1. Taxonomy (NCBI): domain Eukaryota; kingdom Metazoa; phylum Chordata; class Actinopteri; order Kurtiformes; family Apogonidae; genus Sphaeramia; species Sphaeramia orbicularis. The sequence continues at coordinate 15,105,945 of NC_043957.1, read as the reverse complement.
AAACAAAAAGACGAACAACAGAGGTGGAGTCGACACAGGAACATTTACTGACTCATAAATAACATAAGGTAAGAATAGATTTAATTACACCGTATGACTTTATTTATAGATGATTCTTCAGTATCAGCTCAAAGAAAAGAAGGAACATCGTCCCATATTCTCTACATTTTTCAGACAATGACTCTAGTTGAACATTGATGCAGGTCTTTCTATTTCCTACTAAAAGATCTGTGAGTTAATAATAGTTAATAACTGGATATATACAGCCCCACCCATCCAGAGCAGATGAAACATTAACCACAGTTTGATCAAATGAAACATTGATTGAACAGAATTAAACTGATTAAAAACCACTAAATTCCTTAGTCATAGATTTTCTTCTGGTTCAGATAATTTTGATATATTTACACTTTTTATTTAATATTATTTTTGTGTTTTATTTGATGCGTTGATCTGAATCTCATTAAATCTGTCACAGGAAACTTTAAATATACAGTATATGTTCCTGTGTTCATTACATATATGACAAAAAAATCATAATGTTCTCACTGGCTTTATAGCTTTTCTTAGTTTTTATTTAACTTATTACTTAATTTTTTTCACAGAGCAAAATGCCAAATGCAGCTGTAATTTGTTGTTTACTACTTTGCTCTGGCATCATGTTTATAATGCACTGACACAAAAATGATGATATTTCTTTGTTTTAGACAAGTTTTTATTTTTTATTTAATTGTTACCTCCGCCAAGGAGGTTATGTTTTTGCCAGGGTTTGTTTGTTTGTTTGTCTGTCTGTTTGTCTGTCCGTTAGTGTGCAACATAACTCAAAAAGTTATGGACAGATTTGGATGAAATTTTCAGGGTTTGTTGGAAATGGGATAAGGAAGAAATGATTAAATTTTGGTGGTGATCGGGGGTGGGGGGCCCCACGGGGGGGGCCACTGATCAGCCTTGGCGGAGGTCTGCGCTCTCCGAGTGCTTCTAGTTTTTTATTCTTACCTTTTGAGATAAAATGCTGCTGAGGTTTTGTGATTCTTGAACAAAGATCGTGTCTGAACAGGAAGAACACAGTGAGGATTTTTCCTTTTGTGCAGATCAGTTTTTCTGGTACTTTGTGATTTTGTCTTGTTGATGCACAGATTTAAAATCCTCAGGTTAAACTCTGTATCTCTAGCAGTTTGAGGATAAAGTAAAAGATGAAAAATCTGTGTTCAGTCCTTGGTGTTGCAAATTAATACACGTCATTACTAAAGTACAAAACCAATGAACAGAACTCAGTGGGTTAGGGTTAGGGTGAGGGTTAAACTTTTATCAACCTCTGGAGAACAGAATGGGACCACAGTGACCCGGTTCTTCACAGAGACTCACCTTTTGGTCCACCTTCAGGTCGCTCCAGGTCCTTGGATCTTCATCTGTCGATTAAATTCTCCTCATCCACATGTCCTGGAGCCTCTGCACCAACAATAATGATTCACATCCTCAAAATGTCAGACACAAAAACAAGAGACATGTCAAAACCAGTCTGACCTGAATCAGACCCATGGACCTGATGGTGCAAGTCCATGGTCTGTCCACAAGGAGGTGCTGATGGATCATTACTCTAAGAGTCAAGGAGGATGGAGTTCGATGAACAGAAGAACCAAGACAGGCCAGATCCAGATCAACAGACAGACAACATTTGTTTCAGGATGTCTGGAGTCAGTGTTCTGAACTGTATGTATTCTGCTCTGGACATGGCCCTAATACATCTGGTTCTTGTGTTGAAGTCTTTAGAATTCCTTGGATAACGTTTATGTTCCTTCTGTACTGTAGATGAGTTCCTCTTGTGATGTTCCAGGTTGCTTCAGTCTTGTTCAGGTGTTTGCCAACTGTCTGTGACATTCAAGTTCTAGGGATGTTCTCATCGATGATTGTGAAATGTATTAGATGTTTGTTGAAGCTCTGATAAATGCTCCCTGGATGGATTTAGGTTGTTCTTGGGTGTTTTTCAGGAGGTCTCAAGCCTCTTCTATATTCTCAATATTGTCACATGCTCTTACGTTGGTCTTTAAGTTGTGGTTCTCATCTTCTCAAGGATGTTTCAAGTTCTTCTGCAGCTTTTTTCAGATGGTCACCACATTGTCCAGTGCTGATGTTCTGAAAATGGATATTGACCGGGTTTTCATGTTTTGTTTAATGTACTTTAGAACATGTCAGAGGCTTAATATCTTCTCTGTGATGCGGTTGATATTATTTTTCTTCTTCATTAGTTTCAAAGGCTTCAAATGGACTGGAAATAAAGCTGAACCATGTTCTCCAAAACATTTTGGAAGGACTTTCAGATACATCATGTGTTAAAACAATGATAAAGACTTGGTAAGTTGTTGGTACGCGTACGGGCATGTGTACGTCATGGCCATCAGATTTCTGTTTTGATATTAATAAATTAAAAATGGAAAATGACTTGTATTTCGTTGTTTGTCAAAAAATTGAAAAAAACAAAAACGGCTCTTTAACTGACTTCAGGTGCTGTGGAAAATGGAAGATTGGAATTCCCATTTTGCTGTAGGTAGGTCTTTTTTTAATGGCCCAGAAGACATTGTTGTCCCGAGTTTTTTTCACGAGACCCACAAAACTACAAAAGACGGTTCTAGTTCAGATTTGTTAGGTGCAAGAAGATGTCTTTAGATTAATATTTTGATTTTATTAACCCTCTGGAGTCTGAGTGTATTTTGGCCATTTTTTAATACTTTGCGTCTCCAATGCACATTCCATGCACATAGCACATCATTTTCAGACGCACAAAACAAAAACCAACTACACTACAGACTCACACTGCACTACTAATTCTACACTCCTATAGCTATAACATGGACACAGTGTAATCAGGACCAGGGGTGGGCAATTAATTTTCTTAGGGGGCCACATGAGAAACTTTGACTGTTGTTAAGGGCCAGATCAATACACTTGCAGCTCTGCTCTGTACATATCTCTATAAACACAGTAAATGAAACAATACAATGAAAACATGGAGCACAGAATACAACCATTTAATGACTATTCACAAAAACATTTTTTGAAAATATCCAAAACCAGCTCCACATTAACTTAAATGAAAAACAATAAATCCATCCACCTTTGTTTGCATATCTCAGTTCCCTTTTCTTTACCTCTGACTTCAGTGAAGAAATATTTACAGACCGTGTCTTGTTAAAAACTCTGCATTCTGAATCAATCGTTCTTTTTTTGACGTTAGCTGATCAACAAACCAATCAGTGCATAAGCCTCATGCTAAGTACGGAAAGTACGTATGAAAAAATTAAAATTTTGCAGATACTTCAAAATAAAAGCAGTGTATTGGTTGCATCTATTATGATGATATATATTTACATTGACTTTTAATTTGCCAATGATCTCATTGTCCTGGGTCTTGACCCAGGACACGTTGGAGAGACTATGTCTCTTGGCTGGCCTGGGAACGCCTCGGGATCCCCCCGGAAGAGCTGGAGGGGGTGTCTGGGGAGAGGGAAGTCTGGGCATCCCTGCTTAGACTGTTACCCCCGCGACCCGGCCCCGGATAAGCGGAAGAGAATGGATGGATGGATGGATGGATGGATGGATGGATCTCATTGTGGGCCAAACAGGGTTAGCTATTGGGCCGTGTGTGCCCTGGGAGCTGCACAATGCCCAGGTCTGATCCAGACAGACAAAAATGTTTAAGCACATGTAAAATAATTGAAAGTTTATTTCTGTAATCTCTGTAAAGTTTCGTTACGCACGTTTACATTTTTTTTTTTTTTTAATAAGAAATATGCTGTTTCTGGATCCACTTCTGCTCATTCATCTGTATTCAATCTGCTGCACTTCTGTGTCCCTGAGTCCATAAAACACATCCAGTTGTCATTCTATCACTTTTATATTATGATACAGCATAGAAGATGGAGCTGATAAATGAAGTTACAAGTATTAAACAAATGAGAAAATAAGGAAGATTGGTGCTAGCGAATGTTAGCATCTTAGCTAATTAGCGCCCACTGCATCTGCTTAATAGGATCTTCATGCATTTTCTTGATCAGGCTTTGATGGGGTTTTTCCACATCTTCATACTTCATATATTGTTTCTCCAACTAAACTCAGACAAGACTGAAGTCATTGTCTATGGCCCATAAAAACCAAGAGAAAGTGTGAGCAGTTATCCTGAAACTCTTGCTTAAAAGCTAAAAATCAGGTTACAAATCTAGGGGTAACAATGAACTCAAACCTAAACTTAAACATTCATTCATTTTCTGAACCCGCTTTATCCTCACTAGGGTCACGGGGGTTGCTTGGAGCCTATCCCAGCTACATAGGGACAAAGGCAGGGTACACCCTGGACAAGTCGCCAGTTCATCGCAGGGCTGACATATAGAGACAAACAATCACTCTCACATTCACACCTATGGGCAGTTTAGATTAACCAATTAACCTATTAGTGCATGTCTTTGGATGGTGGGAGGAAGCCGGAGTACACGGAGAGAACCCACGCAGACACAGGGAGAACATGCAAACTCCACACAGAAAGGTCCCACCCCCTGTCAACTGGTGTTGGAATCGAACCCAGGACCTTCTTGCTGTGAGGCACGAGTGCTAACCACTGCACCACCGTGTTGCCCTAAACTCAAACAGCCACATTAAATCATTTAATGTGGCTTAAACAGCCACATTAAATCAATAACATCATCAACCTTTTACCTTCTCAAAAACATTGCTAGAATCAAAGATTTACTGTGCAAACTAGTGATGTCCTGATCTGGATTTTTTTTTGCTTCTGATTCGATTTTTTTTATGATTAGTTATGCTGATACTGATCTGATACCAATTCGATCCGAATACTTTTTACTACGAAATTTTGGTTTAAATTTAGAGTCATTATTAATAGGTTATTATGCTATTATTTTACTTGAGATCACAATTGGGTTGAAAGTGGAACCTGAAGTAAAACAAGTATGACACCTTTGACTCTTAATAACTTAAGTATAATTTTTGCACTTTACAAATTCATACTGTGAGCCAAAGTTGAGTCTTTGGCAGGCCGGTTTTGGCCCACAGGCCATATGTTTACCGTCAGTGACGTGCAGTGGGGTTCATGGCTGGGGAGGCACTGACTCTTTCAGAGCCAGATCTACAAATACATGGTGGCCTGAGAAACTGGAATAGAGAGAGTGAGCAAAGGGAATGGCCTGGGTATATGGGCTCTGCATCAAGTCAGCATAGGTAGACTGGCAGGAACTCAACAGGAAACCTTCAAATAGAGCCATTTCAAACTAAAAATAAAAAAAAGTTTATGGTCTTACCTTTATTTGTACATGAAATGTAGTCCTCCATTTTTGATGAGGTGAATTAAAGTGTAAAAAGAACAAAGAAGATTATAAGCGTATGAATCTATGGACTCACAGGCGTCATCTATCATGAGGCAGGGGTACTGTTTGCCTCCCGTAGTGACTTTTTCACTGCGGTTTTATGATTAATCTGCGAGCCTAAACACATTACAGAAATACATTCCATACGTTATGCAGATTATTTTTTTTTCTTTTCAAGATTGACAAGGGAAGCTCTGCCTCCCCTGCCTCCTCTGACTGCACGTCACTATTTACCGTCCCACCAACGTCTATGGTCAGGTTGGATTAGACAGGATGCGTTCCGTGCTGAATGTACCTCACAATGAGTACACGCATATCATACAACCATCCAAACTAAAAGTGAAACTTTTAGACGCTTTACTAATTCCCTAAAGCATCCCACAGAGTCAGGTGCACTGTGCGCATATTGTGACCGGCACGGACTCCACGGATGTTTGAGGCGTAATAGTCGAGTGTACCAGTTTCCTACATTTACATCATCCTACATTGTGCGCCACCGAGTACTCGGAGTCATAAATATTGAGCTTTGCACGGACGTGTCCAGCGGACGTCTACTTTGGGTCCGAGTACTGACGGACGCCTGGATCGGCTCAATCTCGAGACTAACTCCAATCTGATCCAATCTTCTAATACCGATGTTTAGATCTGATCGGGACATTCCTAGTGCAAAACAGACTTAGAGAGACTGATCCATGCATTTATCTCTAGCAGGTTAGACTACAGTAACAGCCTTTTGACTGGACTCTAAATGAGCTATAAGCAGTGTTGCCAACTCCTCAGTAAGGAAAGTAGCTATTGGCTGTTCTAAAAGTTGCAAGAAGTCGCTAACAGATGCTTATGAGATGTAAATTACACACTCAGCAGTACCTCCCCTCATCCTTCTCCCCCTCGAAATCAAGTTTGCAGCCGGGGAAGGGGCTGGGGTTCTCCATAAGACGCACAACGTACCTTACTTCGGAAGACGGGGGGCGCATGCGCAATGGGAGGCTACTGTGACAATGACTGCCTGTGAATGCACTTGGATGATGGAGATGTGTTACTGCAGGATGATGTGCTTTCAGTCACAGCCTCCAAAACGCCAAAAGACTCCAGTACCACCATCACAAAAAAAAAAAAAAAAAAAAAATTCCAGAATAATTACTTGTTGCTTTTGAAGAAAAAAAAAAGTCGCAAAGAGGGTTTGAAAAGTCACCAGATTTAGCAACAAAGTTGCCAAGTTGGCAACACTGGCTGTAAGACAGCTGCAGTCCATCCAGAACGCTGCTGCTTGATTCTTGAATAGAACCAGGAAGTACAACCACATTAGTCCTGTGCACACGTCTCTACACTGACTTCGGGGGCCCATAGAGCAGTGGAGTGTGCCCGGAGAGTTAGAGGAATAGAAAAGTGTTTTCAGTTTCACTTTCATTATCCCCCGCACTGGCAATCACAGATTGTTATTAATTGTAGTTGTAAATTGTAAGATTATTGTGATCTCGAAATATTAAAATAAAATTATATATATATATATATATATATATATATATATATATATATATATATATATATATTTTATTATTATTATTATTATTATTTTTCGTCGCTCAAAATATGCGTCACACTCTCCCACAGCCCGCCAAAACGCCGTACATTTAGACCCCCTACCTGGGGTTGACACTTTCAACCCCAGGTAGGCCAAGTATGGAGAAATCTAAGAAAAGAAAAATATCTGAAGAAAATAGAACATTTAATGATGCCAGGTGCCATGGCACGACCAAGGTGCCGCGGCACCTCAGGGCCAATGCTAGGTGCCGTGGCACCGCAGTACCAGGGCTCGGTGCCGGGTGTCGTTGCACCGCAGTGCCACTGCTCGGTGTCAGGTGCCATGGCACCGCGGTGCCACAGCACCACCGGCACCTCGAGCCGAGGCACCACCGCGGTGCCACGGCACCTGGCACCGAGCCATGGTACGGCGGTGCAACGGCACCTAGCATTGGCCCCCGAGGTGCGCCGCGGCACCACCGAGGTGCGCCGCGGCAACGGTAAAATCGTTGTATTAGCCGCAGTGTTTAAAGTGTGGGAAAAAAAGTAGCGGCTTAAAGTCCGGAATTTACGGTATATATAGGCTAACATCTTCATTTCAGATGTCAAAAAGTGTTTGCGGCTCCCAGTGTTGTCTTTTCCGTGGAAACCGGGTCAAAATGGCTCTTTGAGTGTTAAAGGTTCCCAACCCCTGATCTAGAACAAGTGCTCATTTTCAGAGCTCGTAGTATAGCTTTAATACTTGGCCACAGGGGGACGATGAAAACCACAGGAAGGAAAAAATCATACTGAAACACCTCGGGCACATTAGACTTTGGCCACTAAAGGTCACTGTTGACCACCAGCGTGGAGGTAAACAGAGTTGTCCAGGAGTTAAAAAAAAAAAAACCAAAAACTGAGGTTGTAAAATAAAATCCTCTTCAACTGCATTGGGTTTTAGCGATGGAAAAATAAAAATCACATGTTGGTTTTAGTGTTTTTTATTTAATTAAATTAACAAATGTTCATTAAACTTATTTACAGATTTGCCATTAACTGTACATCATTTACATTTTCATTTATCTGTGGTTTTTCATTAACTTCAGGTCTGTGTTTTCAGGTCGTGGTCAGTTTCTGTTGAATATTTTGGTATCGGATCAGCTCCTGTTCTGAAACAGATGGATGGAAGTTCTCCAGAGCAGTCTTGAAGTCGTCCATTGACACCAGGAGCCGAGAATCCTCTGAATCCAGACCTGAGGAGGACGAGGAGACCAGAGAACCTGAACCACATCGAACTAAACCCAGTTTAACCACGTTCATGGAGAATATTTGCATGTTCTGCTCCTGTGATGTTTCCTTACGTTGGTCGATGAGTGCGATCTTCCTCTTGACGGCAGCAGTCATGGCGTCTGAACACAGCGCATAGAGGTCGGCGCCGGTCATATGACATGGGCAGTTCTCCAGAACTTCCTGCAGGTTCACGGTAGAGTCCAGATGGAACCTGAGGAACCGCAAAACATTAAACACTGTTTATTAATCTGATGAAGAAACATTTTACAACAGTGAAGGGATGGAAACAGATCAGAACACAGAAGAGAGTTTATATTTTAAACACAAACTAGAATGTACAACAATCTTGTAAAGAATTACAGGTTCTTCTCTGTTTAAACATGTTCTTACTTCCGGACAATTGCCTGAAGAACCTGCAGCTGAGAATCTCGATCCTCGTTGATTCCAACGTAGACCAGTTTATCAAATCTGAAGGAGACACAGATCCATTAATTGACTGATACGGCGTCTGCTGTTCATGTTTCTGTCTCGACCCAGAACAAACATCTCAGAACCAGAACCAGGATCAGAAGTGAATCAGTTATTTCTGAGTCAATTTAACCCCAAGTATGGACTAAACCAACAATGATGCAGGTTCAGGGTCATTCTGAGGTCAGGGGTGTGGCTATGTGACTGCTGACCTTCCGGGTCTCAGCAGCGATTGGTCGAGCAGGTCTGGACGGTTTGTTGCTCCGATGACAAACACGCTGGCAGTCGAGTGCAAAGCGTCGAGTTCGGCCAGAAGCTGCGACACCACCCTGTGAAGAGGTTTCATTAGGGTCAGAGTTCAGAGGTCAGCTCGTCTGGGGTCAGTGCAGGTACACACTCACCTGTCCATCACACCTCCAGAGTCTCCACTGTGCCCCCTGCTGGGTGCCAGAGAGTCCAGCTCATCGAAGAAAACCACACAGGGCGCAGCTGAGCGCGCTCTGTTGAACACTAAACAAAAGACTCACTTTAATAAGAGGCAGCACTGAGGACAATTTAATAAAGTTACAACCAGTTAAACCCAACACACCTTCTCTGACGTTCTCCTCACTCTGGCCCACGTACATGTTGATGAGCTCTGGACCTTTAACACTGGGGGACAAACAGGAAGTCAGACCCGAATTAACACATTTTAGGACGCTGTGTTGTTGAAATCCACTGGTCTGGACCAGGTGCTGATACTGAATAAATGACGCCAAAACTGAAAATGTGACAAGTAGAAGGGCAGATCTCTATGTTAAAGATCCTCAAGTACTGATGAAGTACTAGTGCTTTGTTCCTTCCTGTAGTTGTAGAACAGGACTATGCAGGACTACATTTATTACAAACATCTCCACCTTTGCTGATGAAGACCACGGTTCTCCTACCTGAGGAAGGTCATGGAGCACTCAGTAGCAACAGCTTTGGCCAGCAGGGTCTTTCCAGTCCCGGGTGGTCCGTACAGCAAGACTCCAGTCCGGCTCAGACCAAGAGACAGGAGCTCCGGACGCTGCAGAGGGAGCTGCACCGTGTCCAGGATCTCCTTCTTCACCTCCTGCAGACCTCCAACATCCTCCCAATGAACATCAGGGATCTGAGTTGGACAAAACCAGGATCAAGGACGAGGTTCTGGACAGTACCCAGTGTCCGGAAGACATGGTTCTAGAGCTGACCTGGACTACATGCACTCACCTTGGGGGATCCAGCGGCTTTGGACTGGACCTCCTGTAGGGTCTGCAGGGCCGAAATGAAATCCTGGTTCCGAATGGTGACTCCGCTGGAGCACAGATCCTTCTCAGTCCGACCAGAACTAAACACAGAACAGGACGTTAATCAGCTAATCAGAGCTCAGTTCTGGATGAGCAGCAATGACATGGGTCTGAAAAGGTCTCACCAGATCTCGACCAACCTCCTGCAGGAGGCACGACCTGCCTCAGACAACAGAGCACATAGACCACCAAGAACCAGGCCCTAAAGGAAAGGAGGACGAAGAGGAGAAGGAAGATAACAAAGAGGAGGAAGAGGATAAAACATAGTCTCTATAATATGGCTTGAGGTGGTTCACTAGCTGCTGCTAGGTTCTGTACTGGTTCAGTACCGCTGTGAGTTTGGCGACCCTCCCCAAGTCGACGTCCCTCCCCAGGTGGATTCCTCGGCTCAGACTCGTTAACATGGCTCGTCTCTGCTCCTCAGTGGGAGTGTCCAACTCCACCTGGTGGATAAATACCGCCATGGTGCCTGCAGACAGATCCCGGGGTCTGCGGACGGTCGCCACCACCGCCACCCTGTGGACAGAAGAGAACGTCACCCTTCAGCCCTGTTTGAGACCAGCTATGAAGTCCACATACATCCACTAACTCTGTTACCTGCTGGGGGCGCTATGGAGCAGCTGGCACAGTGCAGCCTGGACCCTGCCGTCCTCATCTGCACCCCCCCGGGGACGCAGCAGAACCTGCAGGTTCTGGAGCAGCAGGACACAGGGCTGCAGAACCTCTGCCCGATGAAACACAGACAACAGCTTTGATTCAGAGGCAGCAGGAGTATCAGCGCACAGAGACACCGAGTCCACCTGCACAAGTAAGAACAGGAAGTAAAACCACTGACACCGAGTCCACCTGCACAGGTAAGAACCAGAAGTAAAACCACTGACATCAAGTCCCTTTGTGAGTTCATGGTGGAGTCATACCTTCAGCAGGTGGAGGTGGAGTCTGCGACTGGCGGCACTGACCACCGTCCCTTTACCGCTTCCTGCTGGACCGTGAAGGAGGATGGTGCAACTGGACAGACACCTGGGAAAAGACAGACACCTGATCACATGACCACACACCTGTCATAGACCTTCATCTGAACATGTTTTGATGTAACACCACATTTACACAAAATGTTAAGATGTGGTTCTTTAATCAAACACTTCAGTCCTTTCATTTTGCTGGTCTTGTTGTCACTCAGGTTCAGGTGAGTTACCTGTGGTTCAGGTGAGGACTGATGATACTGCACAGGGTCTCCACAGTCTTGCCGAGTCCTGGAGGATTCAGGCTATTCCAGAGTGCATCTCCGCCCACCAAGAGGCAGGGGATGGGGCTGTTGGTGGGAGGTCCCTGAGGAAACAAACTTTCACAGGTGAAAATATTCGAGTCCATAAGAATCTATTGACTTCTGAGATGATCTTCAACATATCCAATTCTTTACATGATCAAAGTTCAAAATGTCCAACATCATTAAACACATCCTGAACCTGAAGGCAAAGACAAACCCTGGGAGAACACCAGGAGAACTGATGTTCAGTGAGACACCTGACTCAAGTTAAAGATAATTAGCCAATTGCTCAGCTCAACAGCTCAGTTTGGAATATATTTAGTAGCCTGAGGTCAGAGGTCAAAGTTCACCAGATAGAGAGACGTGTGCAGTCTGTCGGCCAGATGAGCTGCTGCTCCTCCTTCTTCTTCTGCTACCGGCGGACACACCTTCTGCACTTTGAAGCTAAGAACTGGACACCTGGCAGAGGTCAAAGGTCAAATGGACTGATCAAAATCAACATTATCTTCAGTCAGACTTAACTTTAAACTGGGATTGACTTTAGAACCAGGTTCTGTCTTTCTTTGGAGATCATATAATGAACACCTTCACTGTTAACATCTGCGAGTCCTTGTTGATAAAGGTTTAATACATGAAGAAATGGATGGTCAGACTAACTTATATGTGAATTAGTCTGGGCTCTTGGTTCATGTTTGACTTCATCACCAGGTTCAGACCAAACTGGAGCTGGGTTTAACTCGACAGACTAAAATGGTAAATGTATATACACATACATACATTGTGTGTTCATCAGATGAGTGTCATCAAAACTGTTCTGAAAATGTTCCTGTGTTCCTTTATGTTCAGGTTGAAGCGGAGGTTTTTGCCTACATTTGTTTTCTTGGTGCTATCTAGTGTCTTAAAATGGATTAAATATTAATATGGAGCATCTGTACTGGGCTCATGTGAGACCATGAAGCTGCTGAATGGACTCAACGTGTCCATCCTGGACCAGATGCTCCAGGTGGTTGTAGATCTGAACCACAGACTCAGAACAAAACACAAATGGTGGAGATGTGGGTCAATGAGTCGTGTTTACAATCCATCTGAGATAGTACCTGATTCTCATATAATATTGGAGTCGATATGAAGAGGAGCTCAGTGTTACCTGTGGATTCCATCTGAACTGGACTCTAATAGATCCGGATGGTTCTGAACTGGAACCGACAGAACGTCTCCCACTGAAACCAGTCTGTCAGGGGGAAACAGATGGATCAGACGGGACCGGACTGGACCGGGTCATGTTTCACTCTGTTGGCGTCAGGTATCGTGTCAGCTGACCTGGGGGTGCTGAAATGTTGCGAAAGCAGGTTGTTGTAGCAGCCGAGGTTGTTGTTCAGCGGAGACGCAATTGGTTGGAGGTGGAGCTCTGAGGCAAATGGCGGAGAAGACGAACGGCATGAACTGTCAGAACGACAGATGGTGAGGTCCTGAGAACGCCACCTCTGACACACAAAACACAGAATGGCTTTAGAAGAAGTCGGGGTTAAGAGCGTGTGATTCAGCTGACTTTTATACCCAATGAGGAGGAAGTATGGGGTTAAAGGGGTCAGAGGTCACAACGGAAGCATCAAGTCTCATGTCACAGTTCATTAATAGCTGCACTGGGTTTGGGTTCAGACAACTTACTGATAAGAAATAATTAAAGTCAAACACCTTAAATCACCTTATGATTAAACATACACAGTAAACAATTTAAAAACTACACTAATTATCAGCATTAATCCCTGAAAGCAGCCCTGCCTTTAGAATTTGTTTCTCTACATGTGATGATTAGGATCAGCTCTGGTTTGGACCCTGTTGGACCCTAAATGGTTTAATGTTCTGTTCTGGGTTCCATCGAGTTCGTTTGTTGTTGTTCTTCACCTTCATCCTGAAGCTGCAGCTGCTCAGTGGAATCACATCTCCATCTGTCAGGTTAAACCACAGTGTCGCTGATATCAGGCCCATGTTGATGTGGTTCGGTGGTTCTGGGCTTGGTTCTGGATCCATGACCACCACAGACACCAGCCTCTCTCTGCCACTGCCTGCCCTCCACAGCTTCACCCACTCGTGGTTAAAGAGGCCAAGCCTGAGAAGCAGCCGTTTCCCTACAAACACGCAGCTGTCCACGTCCAGGGCCCCACCCCAAGTCTGAGGGTCCCCCACGCATACCTCTACCCTGCACTCCAGAGCCTGCAGGAGGCCCCATATCCCTGAGTCCAGCAGCTTCCTGTTGTCCAGCAGCGAGTGTCCTCCAAGGCTGTCGGCGTAAAGGGCAAAGTCCGACACATTCAGTGACAGTGGCCTGCAAGGGGTGGAGGCAGGGGGGTCCGACCAATCAGTACAATCAGTCAGAACCACAGAGGTGTCGGGAGTGATTTGGCCCTGAACCACCGGACTGCAGTCCAGAACCAGGATGTCCGACAACAGCTGCTGCACCTGATCGCACCACAAGACAGAGAGTCAGCCAATCAGAGAGCGGCTGATGGACGACCAGCAGCAAAAACACACAAATAAACCAAAACAAACTAACTAAAACATACAAATAAACCAAAACAAACTAACTAAAATAAACAAATAAACTAAAAACAAAAAGCCAAACAAACAAAAATATGCCAAACAAAAACAAACAAACAAACAAACCTACAAAACAAACAAAATAAAACAATATATTTGCATTTATACCTGTTCTTACCAAAAACCTCTATTTTCTTAAGTATCACAGAAATTACTCGTTAAACGATGTTTTTTTTTGTTTTGTTTACATTTTCATGAATATCTAGATACTTTACCGTAGCTGCAGAAAAAGAGCGAATATATTGAAGAAACAAGACAGCCTGGACCGGGGTCTCACCTGTCCCGGGTCCTCCCCCAGCAGCGGGTGTTCGGGCAGGAGCAGCGGGTCTCCCTGCCGGACCAGCAGCCACTGTCCCGGGCGGCAGAGCTCCATCAGTCCGCCTGTGAAGTGTTCCGCCCCGGCCCAGCGGAGGCTCTTCAGACTGCGGGCTCCCAGCACCACCCGGTCCAGGCGGATTGGCTCCAGGGCCCGGACGGTCCCGGTGCTGCCGATCCGCTGCAGCCCGTGGTGCCGCAAGAAGAAGCGGCTGACGCCGAGGCGGAGGCGACTCCCGGGGCTGGACTCGGTTCCTCCGCAGCCCACCGTGTCCTCCTCGGTGGTCGGGTGGACGCGCAGTAAAACGCCCGGGCTTCCGAAGCCGTGAGACCGCTGCCGAATGAAGAGCAGTGTCGGCGGGTCCGAGTGGTTCCGGATCACCAAGTCCAGATGAGACTGCGGCAGGAGTCCATCCAATGGACTCAGGTGAGACGGAAAAGCGTCCACACAGAGTAGGTCCACGGGCACCGCCATCTTGGAACTGCTCAGATACGACCTTTCTTCTTCTGTGGTATTTAATGGGCGAGTAGCGCCCTCTCCCGGTCCCGAGGGAAACATTGGGACTACATCACCCACATCCATCTGAACATATTCATCTGAGTGGAATAAAACCACGGAGGATGGTGTTAACCCGTTCACCACCAACAGAAAAACTGACGAGTTTCATCAGGTTTTAATCCACCGAAGTCCATAAAGTTAGAATAGAATAGAATAGAATAGAATAGAATAGCCACTTTATTGTCAAACAGAACATACACTGACTGGTGCACATTATGAATGAAATTTCAATGCAAAAAGCTCATATATATTCTTATGAAATGACTGTGACAATGTGATTTATTGTTGATAAAGTGTAACTGGACTCAGTATGTGATCATTAACCTGGTCAAAGGTGATTAAATAGAATTATAAATAGATTTGATGTTTTCTGTTATGTTTCATACATTTCCTGTGACTCTGTTCTTCTTCCCAAACTCCTCATTTAACTGATTGATTTAAAGCCTAAAACCCAGCCAGACACAAGCAGATAATAATGACACAACACCTTTCCACATTACCAAGACTTTATTTGAGCTCAGCGCCCATGGACTCCGTCCAAACTCCGCATATGCTCCAACATCCTTCACCTTTTGCACCATCAGAAGAATCCGAGCAGGTAGAACTTCCTCTCATGGTTAACCCTGTTTTTCTCATGCGTAAAAAACAGGCATAGTGCCAACACATTGGAACAGAAGGGCAAAGACGTGAAATTCACATGTCGCTTGGCAAGATAAAAAATAAAGATGTCTTTATGGGAAATGATTCTATTATATACAATTCAGAGCTTAAAGAAAAATAAAAACACCCAGAAAATAGAATGATTAAAGCATGCCCATTGTCACACCATGAGGAGGAGGCGGCGACCGAGCGATTCGCTTCATCTTCACACCAATTCTTCTCTTAATAAGCACAGGATTTAGTCGGGAATCTCATATCGGAGTAATATATGTCAGATCTCAGTCCAATCTGCTCTGATTTTTATCCAATAGGAAGGAGAGAACATATCAAATAATTCAAGGTTCAGTTTTTGTACATGTTATTTTCCTTCTACAGATTTAAAGTAATTGTGATATACGTCACCATGCAATGTGAACCGAGCAGGGAACTGTAAATGGACGAGTATTATAACCGTGGGCAAAGCTGGAGTATCTGTGAGGGGTGAACTGGACCGGAGCTCCAGAAACCAGTTGGACCAGAACCGACCGGGAGCAGCAGGCAGATCCATAGCACCGTGGCAGCAACGCTCCTTTGCCACAATCAGTCGGATTACTGGAAGCCCACGAAGACAGTTCTGTATGCTGTCCTTGGAAAAATAAGAATGTGTGTCCATTAAATGAGGATTCGGTGGAGATCAGGACCTTTGAGGCAAAGCATGTCCGAAGACTGATTATACATGAACGAGTTTCAATGTCTTTGTATTATCTAGCGGGAACCGTCTTCTCCCTGGGGTTAGGTTTCCCCTTTGCCTGCCCAGCCGCCGGTTTGGGCCTGGGTCTGGTAGGGGCGGGGCCGGAGGATGTCTGGGCGGTGGCTTCCTGTGAGGCGCTGCGCCGCATGGCGGTCGTGGCAGTCCTGGGCGGGAGCACGGGGACGGTCGGGGCTCGGACGGACAGGGGCTGGCGGGATGGACAGACTCTCTGAGGGGAGGGGCTGTCAGTCCTGCGGTGGGTGGAGCTAAGGCTGCGGCGGGTTCCAAAGAGGACTCGCAGGGGCATTCGAGGACTGCCGGACTGAGCCGGGACGGCGGCGGGGCGGGGACACGAGGACGAGGACCGCGGTGAGGCAGTTTTGGGTTTCCGCTGGACACTCAGAGTGCTGAGGGTGATTCTCTGATGTCTGTGGACACAAAAGGAAATGAAGTCAGCTTTATTTCACCACATGTAAAGTAAAAAAGTAAAAACAAGTAAAAAGAGAAAGTAATAAAAAACTACTGTGAACCACTCAACATCAGCACAAATATAAGATAAATGTAAGATAAATGTCTTTGGGTTCAGTTTTAAACAAGAACAAAATATCTGATCATCTGTATGGACATTTAATTAACACTGGCTTTGTACATTTTATTAGACATTGTTCATTATTTAATCTCACAGCTTTGACTCATAAAACCTGAAAAACCAAACTAACCCTAAAACCTAAGAAAAATCAAATACGTCAATTCATTGAAATTAAACAAAATCTAATTCACTTATAAAACAAACTCATATTAAATTAAATCACTTGTTAATTTAGTTTTTTACTGCTAATTATTATTATTATTATTATTATTATTATTACTTACTCATATTACTATTTACTTGTATATCGTTCTTACAACTACTACTAGTTAGTTTTATTACTTTTATTTATTTAATGTGTAATTGCCTGTTTTAGCATCGTTTTTATATTATTATTGTTATTAACATTTTCTTTTCTTTTTTTTCTTCTAATTCTCATATGTGTATAATGTACTGATAGTGGAACCTTAATTTCACAGAGGGATCAATAAAGTTCTATCTAATATAATGTAATGTAACGTAATCTAATCTAATCTAATCATGAAAATAGATGCCATGAGTCCGTCCTGCTGTAGTTTTTCTAAATGGTTTGATAATATTTTGACAAACTGACACAGACCCGTTCCCGGTGGACGGCGCTCCTTTGGTGCTGCTGGACTCAGGTAAAGACAGAGGAGAAACAGTGGCGGTGCCTCCCCCTGAGAGCCTCTTGACGGGGGTGACGGGCCTGGGGATCCGGCTCCGGGTCTCCTTGGATCCCTGCTCTTCCATAGGTCTGAGACGGCAGCTCCTTCTAGACTCGTCGGAGGTGTGAGTGTCTTCCTCGGAGCCAGTGTTGGACAGCGTTTCAGATGCTCGCCGGCGCTCGTCGTCTCCTGAGGACAAAGACGAGGATGTCCCCGACAGCATCCTTCTCCTCATCCAGCGACCCTGCTGCTTCTGGACTAGCATCCGGGCCAGGTCCAGCTGCCTTGCCCTCTGCTGAAGACGAGCCCGAGCTGAGACCGAGGATGATTGCTCTGAACCTGAGTCTTCCTCAGAGATCAGCACAGGGATACGGCTCCGGACCCTCAGCTTCACGGCCCCTGATTGCTCTGTCACGGCAGGTTCTTCAGCGGATGACAGCTGTTTCGAAGGTTCCTGTGACAGGTGATGAATCGGTGAAATGGCTTCTGGGACGGGATCCAAACACTGAGCCAGGACAGACGGGCCGTTTTCAGTGTTGGGCTGTTTGTCCACTGGTGGGCACTGGTCTGGAACCAGTGGGGGCTCTTCCTGCTTAGGCCCCTCCCCTTCCTCCTGGGCATCAATTTGAACGCCTGATTCCCTCATGATGGCAAGGACTTCCCGATCGCTGTCCCTGGCGGAGTGACCGTTGGAAGACATGACATTGAGGTGGGACGTCTCTGCGATGTGGATGAAGGTGCGCTCAACTTTGGTAAAGGGTGGAGATGCAGGAGCGATGGGGGTGGAGGGGCGTAGATCTGACCTGAGGGCAGGGGACAGGCGTCCAGTCTCAGAGGGTTCGGGTTGGAGGACATCCCCGACCAGGAGGCGGTCGTTCCGGGGGGTGAGACCAGATGGAGTGGCCAACTCTCCCTCCAAAATGTGGTCACCACCCGACGGGGATTTGCGAGTGTCTCCCGGAGAGAAGAGGACGAGGGTCTTGGATGCGTCCTCCAGATCGGGGTCGGCATCCGCGGCTGAAGCATGCTCCCTTGGGCCCCTCTGGTCCTCGGCCATGAGTGTGGATGGCGCTGCTTCCTGGCTGCGCTCTGTGCTCTTCTGACTGGCCTCACTGTTGGACTCGCTCTTTGTTACATCATCGTCTCTCGGTCCTGGTGGTTCCGGGATGTCTTCGTCTGGTGTGGCGAAGCTCCGGCGCTGTGGCAGAGTCCCGGTGAGCATGACGGTGAGGAAGTCGGCCCGTTTGGCCTGGAGCTGAGGAAGGATGTGGAAATGTTCCTTCTCATCACTCTGACCCTTCGTCCGGTAATCTGGAGAAGGAGGCGATGGCGTCTGATCAGTGGGTGACAGCACCTGAAAACAATGAAACAACTGTGAGTCACCAACAAAATCCACCCGAAACATCAACAACTAGGCATCCTTCGACATGTTCGACCCTGGAATCACATTTTCCTGTTTTACGAAAAATATACTTATGGAATTAAATGAAATCAAGACACAGAAAACTCAACAATAACATCCTGAAATGAAGCAGACGCTGATGAACATCAACACAATCAGACACTGGAGCTGGACTGACCTGGTACCTGCTCAGAACATCCAACTCCACTTCTAGATTAACTTCCTAAAATATGACACACAGCATTATATATACCCACATAAAACGAGAAAAATTTCAACTGAGGTTGATGATCTGATCTCTTTGGTCTGATCAACCTCATAAACATGAACGACATCAAAAAGAGCAACATAAAAACTACAACTGTGGTTCTTTCACAATCACACAATGTTTCATCATATCTTTAACAGAGAATATTTAATGAAAAAGCAAAGATAAAACTACTGATTGTGTTTCAGTCTGACTCTAAACCATGAGTTGAGGAACATTTATAGGTAACATTTGTTCATGTGATGCAAACTGACAGTGATGGTAATAGTGATGTTTAGTCATATTTCAATATTTATTTATTTTTCGCGTAAACGATGGACAAAGTAAGTTTGCTTCTTGTTAAACTTCCTATAAATTGATCCCTGAATGAAAATGTCACAAACCACACAGAAATACAACAGGAAGAGTCACTGTGTCACTGCCTTGGTCACATTTGGTCTGTTTTCGATACAAACCAAACACAAATTGAATCCAGTTTATCAAAGCGTTAAAACACTGACAGTCATTATGATGGAGGTAAAACATCGACAGCCTTTCTTTCACTAAAATTCACAGTAAATAAAAACTGCAGCGTTACATGATGAATTTGCCCCAAAACCATTTTAATGACATTTTGGTTGTACACAAGCTTTTAAAGATTGTCTAGATTACATACATTGATATAAAAGGCACAAAAAATGCATTGCAGAGTTTATCCTTAGACAGCACGCAGTCTGATATCAGGTGATTTTCAAGTGTTTCCCTTCATAAAGATTTAACATACAGCCTGTACATACATACATACTACACCCTGCTAGTTATCATGCTATTAGATATTAACTGCAAACCTAATTACTCTCTACATTTCTGTATATATGTACACGGTTATCATTGGATTTACAAAAAGTTTAAAATACATGCTTTACCTGTAAATTATACAAGCAGTACTGTACAGTCATATAGTGATAGAAAAGAAATGCTTACATGTATTTTACATGTGAAAGACACTCACGGATCATCACACTGAACAAACACTGTGAGCTCTTAAATCGGTTTTACTTCAACGACACAAAACCCTGCTTTTATTGTGAATAATGTTGAAGGAAAATTTGGAGATGTTAGAAAATCCTCTGTGTTCTGCTGTTAACCTAGCGTTAGCTTAGCACAAACACTGGACGCAGGAGGAAATGATGAGCATGAATACAAATGGAAACAACGCTTCCAACAACTCTCTCTCATAGAAGATGTTGCAAATACAACCGTCATGGATTTTTACCAAGGCTGTGATGTAGTTGAGTGAAAAAGGTTAAGAAAAATAACAGTAGACAACACAGGAAACTATCAAATCAAGTGTAAACAGAACCTGAAACATGGAAAATTGGTTAAAAATAAATAACCTTATCCTGTACAGGAATGATGACAGTTTATGTTTAATATAAAACTCCAGTTTTAATAAATTTTCAGCAAAAATCTGATGTTTATGTGGGATAAACTGAGTTCCTATCCCACTAACCGGTCTTTTTAGTTTATTTTGTAGTTATTTAGTAGGGACAATACACTATACATATCTAGATTTACTGTAGCTAAGCATTTTCATCTGTTGTCCCTGAGAAGAAAACAAATCGTTTATGTACAAATCTTTGAACATAAATAATATGTCTTCTGCATTCATCTGGTGACATCAACTTTTGGAAAAATGAATGGTAGATATAAATATTAAATAAGATGGGGCCTAAGACTGATCCTTGCTGGACAACAACAGAACAGTTTTAGACAGTAGTAACACTGTCCAGTGATGACACTGACTGAATCATATCCAACAGTTAAATACTACAAGTAAAAGCAATGACACAAACCTAAGAATCATACAAATAAAGTAACAGAACTTAATGAAAATGGAAAAATTATAGAGAAGAAAAAGGTAAACTTGTGTTGACAATTTAGCAGAGAGAGGTCGTGGAATGTATTTTTAGGTTCTACATTGCATTTATCGGTGCGTTATTCATTGCTATTGGTTGTTTAGTTGAGTTGTAGCAGCAATTAAATTATGAGATGATCATCTTAAATATGTTATATTGTCAGAGATTATCTATAGTCAGAAGGTCAGGACGACAACTCAAACCAAAGATCTGTCCATGTTTCAACATCAGCCCAGAATCACAGTGTAAACCCAACTTCATGAACGGGGTTTGGGAGATTTCTTTGACTAAACTTTAAATCAACTTCCAGACTTTCCCACAGTGACACTACACCTTGCCACTTCATCAAAATCCAACATGGTTGTATTTGTCTTCAGTCAAGCATTTACTTTAACACAGACATGATAAACCAGACATGAATATAAGAAAACATCCAACTCCACATTTGTCTGATTCAATCTATGTTTTACTGAATGAAAGGTTTTAGCATCAGTTCTCATCAAAGATGAGTTCACTCTGAACTTGTGGTGGATTCATCATGTTTTCAGTTCAAATGCAGCTAACATCATATAGCATATGAATAAGCACTAGGCAACAGTTTCCATCTGGGTCCATTGTTTGAGATATGCTAAGCTAATCGTATCCACAAACAATTAAAGGATTTCCTATAATGTGTAAACTACTACTGACACAAGGTGAGTCTAAAGGTGAACAAAGAGACAAAGATACCTCAGAAAAAACACATTCTGCAGTTTCACCCTGTTATTCCATAAAGTTTAGCTCCAACATTTCAAAAACACAATAAATCTGGGAGGAGAATTAAACAGTCTCTTTTACATTTCTTTTTTCCTGTGTGTGTTGCGTCAGTGTGTGATGTCAACTTTGGAAAAACAGTTTATGAAAATTATGGGTCATTTCCCAATTAAATTTTTACTCATCTAGTTGTTTGTTAAGCTGAAGGAATTTAAGAACAGTACAACATCTTTCCCTGAAGTTTGTGTTGGGGTCTATTTCTGTTTTATTACAGTAGCCTTCTCCATTTCTAAGCTAACGTTGGTTTCTCATCTTCATTAAACCTGTGTGCTATGGTCATTAGCTTAGACATGGAATTGTTTAAATGTGTCATATTTGACTGTGAGCCGACGAATGGACATTCTAGTCCTAGATTTCAGTTCAGTTTTATTGTTTTTCTCTCACATCAAAGTGAGAGCATTTATTTTTATTATTCATCTATTATGAACGATGGGGTTTGGATGTTCAGGACCAATATCAAACCACTAGTGTTACAAATATCTTCTGCTGTCACTGAACATGTTACTGGTCTGGAGGATAATCATAGTTTTGGAGGTTTATTCATATTCACTTTAGTTTATTAATGCTAGTAAAATATTCAGTTATTGTTTCCAGATAAACTAAACCCAGGGGAACTATCATCCACTGGGCAGGAATTATGTCCAAAACTGCAAAATAACACCCATCTAATATGAAATGTAAGTCTCATTCTGACTCCTTCCACCGACAAACCCTGTATGTAAATATTCACATCAATGTTGCAGAAGGAAAGTAAAATGGTCCAACCGTCCCTCTGCGTTCCTTGACCTTAACTTCATTGATCCGTGAGTATCCCGTCTTTTAGCGCCATTTCATTATGTACAAAAGAATCACAGACATGTTTTCAGTCAGAGGTGTGTATTCACTGTGTTTTGTTGTAATTACAGTACAGTGCTGTTTTTAGTCGTGTTACAGTCAGAGGTGCACTTCGTACAAACAGCAGATCTCATGCAAAGAATGGCAACAGTCCCAACAGTCTTCAGGAACCAAACGCCGCGCTCACCGATGGATTTTAACCAATACAGCGCCGCGTTCACAAACTAAACATATTATCAGTGACAATCTTGTACGGTAGGTAGGTGAATTGTTTTGCAGACGTGCAAAATAAAGTTAGCAGCTTGACCACTTCATACATTCTCTTAAGCAATTTGTACGAACTCGTGTAAGCAAAGCAGCAAGAAAACAAACTGTTCAGACCCAGCAAAGCCCAGGCCGAGCCGAAACAAGTCAAATCAAACAGCATGTGGTGCATATTCAGGAAATGTAGCCCTTTAACTCATGGAGAAAGCAACAAGTTGGCTTTCATTGCACTAAACGGCCATAAACCATTAGCGTCGCACTTTGACCAGATGTTGAACTAATCCTGCACACGTCCATCATCTCCACTCACTTTGTTAACGGTGTTCTCTTAACGGACATTATTAGAATGATGGACAGTGTGGAGGAACCTGTGAAGAACAGAAAACCTTCTACTTAAACTCGTCAATGCTCTGTTTTACAGGTTCCATAGAAAGTTCATCCATAATATGCTGATAACGCACTAGTTTCAGCTCTAATCATGGGTTGTCACATCAGTTTAGTCTTTCCTTGAAACTCTAACATGTTTATTAACTATTTTCCACTGACTTACTACATTATTTCAGCTTTTAAAAAAAAAAAAAACAAAACCTGCAATTGTCTACTTCGGAGTTTCTATGAATGTACTTTAACAATACAAAACCTGTAAAACAAAGCATTACCCAAAAATCTGAAAGAATTTTTGCAGCTTCCCCTCTGTGTGGCATGATGCAACTCAAAGAAATAAGTTTCACATGTTTGTAAATTTTTAAGTGTCCATCAACATGAAACAAAGTATAATGTCCTGATCCTGCGACGTGACAATGGAACCTAAAAACCACCTGTAAAATCCATAAAGATTTACTGAACCTCCTACATCTGGTCAAACCACCTCCACCCTTTCATACAACTGGGGGTTTTAACCCATGACCGTTTTTTTTTTTTTTTGGGTGGCTAGAAATAAAATCAAAGACAGAAAACACATGAATGTACAACAGACAGTCACAGCTTTTTGCCTCAAAAATGACATAAAATGTGATAATACAGACTCAAAACATGAGCTGTTGATGATCTTATGGTGTTTAAACGATGTTTCACTTTAACTGCGTGTGTGAGTAGAATTCTCAACCACCGATACACTTTTACTATAATGGACATAAATGATGACGTCAACAGTGCAAGTCCTTCAGATTTAACTCTTATTCTGTCTCATTGCTTCTTAAAATGGTGCTTTTTCCTCATCACTGGCATACTTTTTATTCTGGCTGACCATTTTTACAGCACGGGGTCAAAAAATTAGATGATATTTTAGTCTGAAAACTATGAAAAACTGGATGGTTGGCTGACCGGCTAATTGTATGCAACTGAAATATTGGGTAGTGAAAACAGAATAAGATGCAACAAAATCAAGAAAGAGAATGTGTAAACTGTAATTAATGACTATAATTGGTTTTATTTAACTTGACCTACAAACACCAATCAGTGATTTATTCAGTGACTAATGTGCATTTATTCACCCAAAAGTCAACCTCTGGATTCAATTCATTTGTCTCATTTCAGATAAAGACTGATTTAACATCAGCGCACTGACTTGTTTAAACACGGCCTCGATCAGAACATCATCAATTAAAGAGCAGAGAGTTGATCATCATGGATCAGATCCCAGCGCTGAATCCGACAGACAATCACAAAAACCCTTCACTTATTGCATGTGCTTCCCTCGACTCAGTGATAAAGTGCGATAGTGAAAGTCCAGTGTTTAGACAACACTGGAACAGATGAAAACACACGAAACCCGACAGCAGAACATCAGAGTGCCGCTGCCACCGTTCATCCAATCACACAGAACCAGTAAAAACACCATGATGACGCCAACACATGACAAACCAAACCCATTTGGAAGACTTCAACCCAAACAGCAGCTGAACTCAGACCACACTTTATCATTAACACCAAACCATCTGAGATGTTCAGTCCTGATCAGAGTCCACATCATTAAAGAGCCAACAACCAAAGCACAAACTTCACAACGAGGAGACATTAATTAACAGGAAATCACTGCTAATTAACAGTCAACTAATGTGTCAAGTACTGAATAAATTAATACCATAGTGAACTCATCTATTCACTGACTGTGATAGAAACACAACAAACAGTGGAGCTGCATTGAATTAAATAAAACCAGACAGTTCAGGAAATATATCAGACATTCGTTAAGTTTAGTTTAGTTGATAACATCTAATTTGGAAGATAATTAATGTTATAATTTTATACAGTTTAACTGTAATTATTTGTGACTTTCTGAACGTTATTTCATTTGTGTTTTTATAAAATGTCATTTGTGGTTGAATTAGTGATTTATTTTCTGCTGAATTGTTTAGTGAAATGCACTGAATGATGTTTGGAATGTGTTTCATGTGTTGATCTGATATTTTTATGATTAAATTATGGTTAATTTTATTCTTCGGGTTCTTAGTGTTTCTATATAAACATTTTTCCCCTTTCCCTCTGTGTAGTTTTTTATTTTGTTGTGAATATTTGCTCTTCTGAGCCTCCGTACTCAGACTCAGATATTTCAGATTCCGACGCCTTCACATATAAAACTCACACTATGTCACACACTGAATGAGGCAAGGCGTTCAGGTGCCTCATTTTGTGTTGGTGAAGACGTATTAGGGCGGCATATTGCTCAGTGGGTGGGGTGATCGGAGGGGAAACGCAGATTCAGATCGCCGGGACGACCCGCATTCCTTGACGATCACTGCTTCATTTGAGCAGGAGAAGCAGAATACTAACGAAAAACACCGTAAAGCTAAACAGTCCGTCCACGGTCCGTCCGCCGCTTCGCCACCGTCAGACAGGAAATTTCCACGTTCACATTTTTCCAGCAGATTGCAGGTTTGTGGCGTGTGCAACAATAAGTTTGCAGAGAGGCTTTGTAGAGTTTATTGCATGGAAAAGAGTTCCTATCATCCCCTCCTCCTCCTCTTCATCTTGTGTTCCTCTGCATTGTAGTCATAGTTGAGCTGGGTGTGTTGTTGCTGATTGTGTTTGTTGAGCAGTTGTCCTGCTGTCCTGCTCTCACTCATATGGCTTGTTATGTTCAGTCATTGTGGACACAGATGTGACTGTGTTTGTGTTTTTACTGTCCATATGCTTTTATGCAGAGCCGGTCTGAAGCAGCCATCAGGGGGCGCCATCACAACACAAACACTAACCTAACATCAGTGAAAAACAAACAAAATGGGGAAAAAAACAGACATGAAACAAGACTATGACTAAAATAAAACTGAAGAAAAACAACTGAAACAGAAGTGTGTTTTCACAAAACTAACTGGAAAAATATCTTGTGTTTTCCATATTTGTTTGTATTTAAGTTGTGTATTTTTACCTCCGCCAAGGAGGTTATGTTTTTGCCAGGGTTTGTTTGTTTGTTTGTTTGTCTGTCTGTTAGTGTGCAACATAACTCAAAAAGTTATGGACAGATTTGGATGAAATTTTCAGGGTTTGTTGGAAATGGGATAAGGAAGAAATGATTAAATTTTGGTGGTGATCGGGGGTGGGGGGGCCCACAGGGGGGGCCACTGATCAGCCTTGGCGGAGGTCTGCGCTCTCCGAGTGCTTCTAGTGATGGATATGAAACCTATCGACATCAGCAGAGGGCAGCACATGATGTCAGACAAAAAAAGAAAATCTGACACTAACAAGAATTAAAAAACTAAAACTAAAATAAAACTAAGCATTTTCACAAAATAAAAACTGAACCTAAACCTCAAACTGAAAACAAAATGTGAAAATGAAAGTTAAAGAGTGTAAAAAAGTAAAAGTTCTACCAAAGTTTCAACTAAATACAGATACATTTATGGCCAAACCCTGTCCCTGACCTTTGACCTCCAGCCTCTGATGACCTCTGACCTGCTGGACCAATGTTAAACTGTGGATCAACGTCCTATGTGTCTGGGCTTTGCTTTTATTCTAATCTCTGACTTTGAGAATATTAGTTAAAAATTAAAACCACACTAAGTTGGTTTTTGGTTTGATGTTCAGATTTATTGATTTTAACTGATTTATTGATTTAAACTGATTTACTTTCAGTTTTTTATCAGTATTTTCTCCTTTTCATCTGATTAATCTACTTTTAGTGACCTTTTACCCCTGTGAGCGTCCAACCGGCTCTGCAGCATGTTCCTGGCATGTTGCATGTTTTCTGTGTCATACGTGTGGGGTGTTTGGACCGGCACCGTCTCAGCTGCTGTTCTTGTTCATGAGCTTGGCTAACATCTGCTGCAGCTGCGTCCTGGACACATTCAGGACCGAGTGTCTGCTCCGCGGGCTGCCGGGCATGGGCAGCGTGCCAGCGTGCCGCCGCCGAGCCGAGGCAGTGGCGGCCGTGATGTGGGCAGGGCTGCTCTCGGCGGAGCGGCTCCTCTGGATGAAGCTCCCTCCTCCATGGGGATACTGCTCGGTCTCCAGGGTGGAGGAGGAGAAGACGTAGGAGGCCAGCCTCCTCAGCTGATTGGGCCGCGGTTGGTGCCTGTCCTCCTCCAACTGCAAACAGACCAATCAGAGAGAGGGAGGGAGGGGAGGTTAACGAGCGGAAACGGACTCTTTGTAAAAAAAGTCAATGTTGGTCTAATTTCTGATTGGCTTCCTGTCCTTGTCTCCGCCCCCTCCCTGACCCACTCAGACGTTAGACAGGAGAGAGCCGACTGGTGCTCTCACGTATCTAAAGCCTTTAGCTGATTGGTCAAAGGTTGTGAGGGGAGGAGCCTGGGGACAGAAACTGAGGGAATGTTGGCGTAAATCTGGCACTTTGTCTGTGTTACAGCTATCGAAAGAACCTACTGAACACAGCAACTAAAAACCAACGATGCTGACAGAGAGCTGCAGAAACCAGACCAGCGCCTGAACAGGGTCTAGGTCCAGGGCCGGGACTGGGTCTCTCGCCTCTGATGAGGTTTAAAGGGGTAACAGTCAGTCTTTAGCTCTGCTTGGATGTGATTTATGACATTAAATACAGAGTAAATCTATCATGTGTCTTAAAGACTCATTAGTGGTTGATCTGAGATCTGGATCTGAATCTGGATCTGTTCCTCCAGGTTTTATGTTGAGTGGAAATGGCTGATTTATGATATGAAGTTTCTTATCACTGATATAACAAGAAATTGAAGGGAAAAAACTGTTTTTAGTGTATAATTCGATAAAGATGGAATGTGACTACACAGTTTATTGTACTTTCACATTCTTTAACAATGAGTTTGTATTGAGCTCAAACTACAGGTTAAAATACGTCACTTGGTCACATTTGCTGAAAGGTGATTGGATGAAGGAAGTGGATTATCAGAGATTGGTTGGTATTGTGTTATTTCATGTGAGGGAACATTAAATCCCATTCCAAGATGGAAAATGTTCTTAAATTAATGAGTCAGATCCAAGAGCTTGATCTGATTAAATACTGTTCAAGGTTCATTAAGTATGAGTTTACACACGGAGTTAAGGATCTGTTCATCATCATAATAATCAGAGCTAAAAAGGAGGGAACTTAATTAAACTGTGATTGTCTAGTGTTAGATTTGGCCTCATTGTCTCAACATCTCAACCTAACATTTAACAGTTCAGTTTTAGATTAACGTTAGTGCTTGTATTTACACGTAACAGTGGTTTTTATACACTATTTTTTTCTAATCTTTGTGTCGGGGGAAGTGGCGAAGCCGCCTTCAGGGTTAAATGATTAAACTGGTCGTCCTGCAGCTCTCCATCGACAGTCGGCTCTGGGATTCGCCACATTGGTCAGATCCTTCTAGCTATAAAAAAATGTTGATGGAAATATTTTTCCCCCACAAAAAAGAAGAAGAAAAGGAAGGAGAAGAAGAAGAAGAAGCACTTTAAAAGGACACAAAGTCACCATCACGAGCACTGCACAAACTGATCTGAATATCTACGACAGTCTGAGCCTCTGAGCTGTGGTTCTGAAGGAAAATGACCATTAGATGCTGAAAGAAACAGGGAACAAAAAGGAGATGGAGTCGTCGAGCACACGAAACACAGACACAACGGAGGAAAAAAGGAGGAAACATGGCTGAACGGAAGGAAAAGGAAGAGGAGGAACAGAAACTGAGTGAGAGAACAGAGGTAAAGGACTATTCCTAAACTGTGCTTACCCCGAAACATCACTTTTTTTCTTCTCGTCTTGTCCAATGGCCTCGCTCTTTTCTGTCTCGTCGGGTGAGTCAAACTCGACATACTGTGTACTTTTAAAGCGATAGGTTGGGGGCAAAGGCATCAGTAGTCATGTGGAAGTGGGGGTTGGAGAGGAGTAAAAAACAGAATGGCAGTCCTCGATGGTTGGCGGCGAACAGCTCTGACTCTACGGCAGAACGGGAATAAAACCAGAGCCAAGCTGAGCTCGATAGGATGTTACTGAGGCTAAAAACGAGTTTCAGCGCCGACACTTAAACCAATGAGATGCTCCGCTGTAGATCAACCAAAGCCAGTTAAAGAAAAGACGAAGATTAATAAGCCACCAAGTATGGAGGACCAAACCTGACGTCAGCAAAGAAACAAATAAATGAGTGCATGAAGAAATCAAATGGTCACAGAAATGTGTAAGTAAAGAGCAAACATGGATAAAAGAAACAAAAAAACTGAGAAATGAAGCAGTAAATCAGGCTGGCACGCCCACGAGCAAAAGCCTGCAGGAAAAATAAAGAACTCCTGATGTCAAACAAATGTGAAACTTATTTATTCCACATTTTACACAAAAGACTGCGAACAATTCTGACGGCCGCAACTTGAACTTCAGTTCAACGGTAAAAAAAAAAAAAAAAAAAAAAAAAAACCGACACAAGATCCAATAAAAAACAAGTCAAAGATTTTAACGCATCAGTCGGTGGTTTTCTTCAGTTATCATTAAATCCTGAGACAAAAAGCAGTGAATCATCTACAGTTTTTAATCCATTAATGAATACATTATTACTCCAAATATGGTGGATATTCACCCTTTGATATCATTCATATGTCAGATTTATGAATCAGACCTTAATATAAATGCCTTTTTACACTAAGCCGATGAACCAAAGCTACAGGTTGCTCTTTGTACAGACAATTTGAAGCTTACTCTCCATAGAAAACAGCAGCTGAGGCTCATGGATATTGTAGTATTTAGAGTTGTAGAGCTGAACGTCCAGGTTCTGTTTCACTCTGGAGTGATTATTCATTTCTTCAAGGTATAAATCATTTGAATGACACTGCTTTTCCATAACATCCGAATTCTGTTTTACAGGGTTTTATTGTGTCAAATTTATTTATACTTGAAAAAAAAGTATTGTCAGCATAGAACGATTTAAATGAAAATGCAATAAATACAAATATAAATGAGGATTACAGTACATCTATTGGAGATAAAAGTGATCAGGAGTTTTCATTTTAGTTAAGATTTTATAGGTTTCTATTAAGTCAGATTTATTTACTTAAGATAAAAAAGCAAAGTATCAGCATAAAATGATGGAAATGAGACTGCAGCTAATATCAGTATAAATGAGAAATGTTCATGTATGTTTATTTTTCCTGAATTAGATTATTTTGGGTGTTTTAGAGACTATCATTATCAGCAGAACTTGATGGATAATACTGAACAAAATAAAATCTCAAAACCAAGGCTGATTAATCAGCTTTAACTGTTACATTGTTATTACACTATAAAAATCCACAGTCAGCGAATCTTTTTGTCTGCTGTTAGTTTTCAGTAAGATTTGATGAATATACCTAACGTAAAATCCCCAGACTGATCCTTTAACAAGTCAATAATTTTATTTTTAACATTAAGTTTGTAAGTTAATTGTATTTTTTTTTTGTAATTTAATATATTCACCATGAAATGGCAAGTTCAATCTGTTGTGATAAAGCTGGTTGATTTGTTGATTTAGTTATTTCCTTCTTTCTTTCTTTCTTTCTTTCTTTCTTTCTTTAAATTGATGATTCCTTTTCTTTTTTGTTTGTTCATGATGTTTTTTTTGACCCAGTCACAAATTTCTGAAAAAATTACTATATTTGTGAAAATATTTTTTTAATTCCAACAAATCAACCAGCTTTATCACAATAGATTGAACTTGTCATTTCATGGTGAATATATTAAATTACAAAAAAAAAATACAATTAACTTACAAACTTAATGTTAAAAATAAAATTATTGACTTGTTAAAGGATCAGTCTGGGGATTTTACGTTAGGTATATTCATCAAATCTTACTGAAAACTAACAGCAGACAAAAAGATTCGCTGACTGTGGATTTTTATAGTGTAATAACAATGTAACAGTTAAAGCTGATTAATCAGCCTTGGTTTTGAGATTTTATTTTGTTCAGTATTATCCATCAAGTTCTGCTGATAATGATAGTCTCTAAAACACCCAAAATAATCTAATTCAGGAAAAATAAACATACATGAACATTTCTCATTTATACTGATATTAGCTGCAGTCTCATTTCCATCATTTTATGCTGATACTTTGCTTTTTTATCTTAAGTAAATAAATCTGACTTAATAGAAACCTATAAAATCTTAACTAAAATGAAAACTCCTGATCACTTTTATCTCCAATAGATGTCTGTTGGTTTTAGATATATATTTTTTCAAAACTTTAATCTCAGAGTTTTGTTGGGTAAATTTTGTTTTCTAAGAAATTTGTGAAGTGAAAGTGTAATAATCTAGAAAAATTTTAGTTTTTTTGCATTATATTCCTTAATTCATTAAATGGCTTTTAATGACCTTAATAAAAGCTATACGTACAACCATCTTCTATCTGGGGTTCGGATGTAAACACAGTGTATTATCATGGTATCAGCGATGATCACGCCTCCTGTTCGACCTCCACACCTTCACCTGCATCCACATTAAGGTGGGATTTGTCCAAACATCCATCAAATCCTTGTGACATTGATCTGAGCCTGTTTCACTCAACGTCCATGTCAAACACCAGACCAGTTCATGCGTCTCAGTGAGAACTTGCCAAAGCTCAGCAGAACAACATCACAACCAAACATCAGTGTGAACCAAACATCTGCTTCACTCATCCTCCAACACAATGCTCACAAAAAACACCGTCATCACACCACACAAAATCAGACACGTGAAGAGTTAGAACACGGCAGCATCGTCCAAGCGTGACATCACGGCTGATTCTCAAACATTCAAACATTCATTCGTATCATTAACACGACTGAAACTTTATAGATCATGTAGTATAAACAGTAAAATTTATCACTTTATTCATCTTAAGTTCACATTTTCCAGACCTCGAGCCTTAAATATGTGCTACTGAAGGAGGATTTTAGTTCATCTATGATCAACTGCATGTGACGGACGATGCAGGACGATGTTGCCATAAACATCACTGAAGGACAAATCCAGCCCCAGTCACATGACCTTCATCTCAACATGTCAGTGTCAACATGAGGAAGCTGAACACTCATCTGTTTAAGTCTGAATCAGGTTTGTGAACCTTCGGTCACATGTACAGTATCTGACAGTACAGTACACTATCTGGTTAACCCTAACCCTAGCCCTAACCCTAACTTGGCCTTTCCTCAGTGAGATTTACAGGCCTAAACAAGTTGAATTAACTTTGAAAGGCAGGAACAGCTGCCATGGGTAAAGAAATGAAATTGACATGGTGGCCAAAGTGTTAATGCTGTAACCTGGCAATTTTGTGGAAAACAAGATGGATGTTCATTGTCCCCTCCCATGACCTTTGATTGAATTTAAATTCCACCGGTACTTCGCGCAAACCAGTTTTAACTTGGATTGCGCAATTTGCCCCTGCTCACTCATGCATGAAAACCTGGGTCTGTAAATTTGGACAAATATCCATCAATCCCCTAATTACCGATGTCCACAAAAGAAAATTCAAAAAATTATCAAATGCGGAACTGGGGGTAATTTTTCAAAATGTATAGGTTTTTTTTAATACATCCTGTATAACAAAGTCCTTCAATATGCATTAGTGGAATCTATGAACCACAACTACTGTTTTATTAAATAAACTTAAACTCAAAATGTCAGACACCTGTCAATTCCACCTTTTATTCACTCTAAAATAATGAGGTTATACCTCACAGATGGATCAGAGGATCTGAATAAAACCTACTACACAAGAACCAGTCCTTAGTATTTTAGAGTTCAGGGGTTTTGGAGCAGCATCTAGTGGCTGTCAGTGGTATTACAATTTTTTACCAAATAAACATGGATATGATGCAAAGGAATGTGGGAAATGTAGTAGACTTTCTACACAGATGTCAGATCAAACATGAACTAATAAAGGGTTGTTTTTATTTCAGTTGTAAAACTATAGCTCATTTCTACTGTTGGTGACCTAGAAAACCTGAAACCTGACCTGGACCTGGTCTTGGATCAGTCCTTCTGTCCTGATCCATGTTCAGGTTCATTTTTACAACACATCACATTAAATGCAGTGGACAGGATGCACCTTGATTGTCTTTTTCACTCCATTTCTCACATCTGTGTCTTTCATCGATGGTGAATTTTAAATGTGATGATCCGGGCCTATGACCATGTGATCATGTGACCGTACAGGATTTGTCCTTTGAACCTGCATGTTGGTGCGACAGATGATTGAGGTCACCTGACCACCAACACGTGCTCTCCTCTGATTGGTTGATGGCGTCTCTTACCGGTCTCTGAGGTCCAGTGGGCTCCGACTCTCTCCGGCGCGGTCGTCCTGACGGCAGCGAGTGACATGGTGACTGGGCGGGGCTTCCACCACTCCTCCTCGATGCTTCCTCCTCTGTTAGCGTCAGCATCCCTCGACTGCTGTCCCTGGTGTGAGTCTTTGGACGAACCACCAGATCACCTGAAACCAACAGAATGCCACATATTCAACAGAAAAGTCAGAGAGACATCAGAAAACTCTTAGGGCCGGATCTATCAAAGGTTTGCGCTTATTAAAATGTGTGCAAACTCATTGCACATCCAAAAAAATGTACAAACTGATTTACTAACAGTGCGCAATAAGGGTTGCGTCTTTCAAAGGTGCAAAATAGCGCGTCTGCTATGGAGCCTAATTTGTGTCTTTATTATGCAATCAAAAAGAATAGCTTTGAAAACAAAAGAAAAGTTTGCAAACAAAATTATAATTTCAAAAATACAAAAAATATGTTTTGTGATTAAAACTGTATCTTCATAAAGCCACAAGTTTTATTTACAAATCAAAATTTTGCTCTCATGAAACACAGATTCGTTTACGCTTCCTGAACTTTCGTTTGCGCTTCCAGAAGTTTTGTTTGCGCTTCTCAAGTTTTGTTTGCGCTTCGTCCTAACTTTCATGGGCGGGGCCTCCTCTGAAAACTGTAAGAAGCCTCCTGATTGGTCAGTGTCCCTCAGACAGACGGAATGACAACTTCCGCCTCAGAGAGAAACAATGACAACCTCCGCCCCCACATTCTAATGGCGGTACGGGAGACGCAAGGAGTTGACTGAAGGAGGCAATCATTGATCAAAACAGGTATGTTTTGCGTAACTCTCCTGTCTTATTGATGCTATTAAGGTTACACTTGTCGCTCTTCTTGGGCTGTTTTCCCCAAGTAGTGGAGACCGCGTTATCAGACATGAACGCTCTTAATTTACAGCTAGCTAGCTTACTAGCTTAGCGCTATGCACCCATCATAAGTGACTGACGAGCACATTACGGTCCCGGCCTCAGCGACAGTTGGCTCAATCTCACAAATTTCGGCCTTTTATGTATATATTAGGGATGTTCCTATACCAGTATCGGGTATCGGCTCCGATACTCCGTGTGTATACTCGTACTCGTAAAAGTAATCCGATACAAATGCACCGATACCACTTACGGCCGTGTGACATTCACAGTTCAGTGCAGCAGGTACGCAGCAGTGGAATAATGTGTGTGGAGTGTGGAGATTTTTCGAAATAAGCGACAGTGATAAAAGTAACGCTGACTGCAAGTAACGTTAAAGACACAGACAGATACGGACGCAGCGTTCTGTCCGTCCTCTGCGTACATTCCATCCATTTTCCAGGTGCTGGCTGAGACAGAGAATACCAGCGGGAGTACGGAGCGGTGCGGACCGCCGCCAGCGGAAGTGAAAATGAAACTTATCACTCATTTCTCTTTTCTCTTCCTGCTGAAGCGAAGTTTTTAAACCTTATCAGTGAAAACGCTGCAATATTAGTATCACATTAGTGTTGCCTCTGTCGTCTCCATGTTTGTTATTACTGACTTTATTCTTCTTCTTAAAAAAACTTTCCTCTTCTTCGTGGTATTTGTCCAGTATGGTTAATTCAGAGTGGCGCCCCCTGGTGGATTAATTGAGAAACGCTCATTCCAACACATTCAATGTCAGTAGCAGCACTTTGTTCCAGTCAGACTAATGACAACGACAATAAAGCACATTTACAAAAGGAACTAACAACTGGAATGGGATTATTAAGGACTAGGATCAGTACTCGGTATCGGCAAGTACTCACATGTAAGTACACGTACTCGGTCTGGAAAAAAGTGGTATCGGTGCATCCCTAGTATTTATCAATAAACTTTAATTAGATATATAATCAAAACATACCATCAGGTGTGTGTGTGGATTATTGAGTCATTCCTCTGATAAATTTAGTAAGACTTATAAAAGGAGCATTTTTCAGAGATCTTTACCTGTTAAGAGTTTTAACAGTATATATACTTGGTCTCCTGATGTTGAATTAATGACAGACTCTTTGTTATTATGTAGAATCATTTCCCTGCACTGCAGTCTACACTTTTGACAACACTGATCAAAACTGAACAGACTATCGTCTTACCTGTAGTATCATAAGAAAATGTGGCATAGTCGTTTGATTAGATTGCATTGATGTACCTCATGAAGGGAAAAGTAAGCACAAGTTAAAGTAATTAAATAATTTAAAAAAAACAGTCTCTCACACACACACACACATATGTATGCTCCCCAGAGCCATGGAAAGAAGTATTTCAAACTTGGAGTTGGTCTTATTTGTGTAATTTACTCGCCACTCCATACCAGAATATAACTTTATTTTTATTTTTCAGTTATATATTTACTTTAACTCGTAACTGCATAATTTACTATATAGGTTGGTTTTAAAATATTAAATCATAGACAGGCTTAATGTAAATAGACTTAAAAGATTTCCTAAAGTAAGGCTGAACTAAAATTTGATCCAAGAAATCCAAGAATGAGTCTGACTTCATACAGTTTGCCTGGTCTGTCTTTCTCTTTCAGAGTTTGAGCCGATCAAGGTGTTGAAAATGTAGATATTGCACGATGCATGTTTACAGTACGAGGGACTGGTCGTGGCAGTTTCATTGCAGGCAAAAGCGTCCATAACCAGAGGTATTTGCATATCACAACTAGATTATTTCAGAAAACATTTAAATGCTTTTAACTTATAATTTGTAACTAAATATATAACTAAATATATTATCAGTATCGTCAATTTCTATGTCTATAAACATTTTCAAATCATATTTTAGGCTGTTTAGATGTTTTGTGACAAGTGTGCATTTTTGGAAAAAATCCTGTGAATGAAAGCCTGCACAGCATTTTTTCTACTTGTATGTCTAAAAAACATTTTTTTGTGTAATTTGTTTTAAACCCGCATCCTAGTTTCCATGAAGTGAAAGGCCTTTTTTTTTTCTCTTTTTTGAAAGTTACAGTAAAAGAAATCTGATACTGTGGTTTTAAAGCTGGACGGCAAAATTATTTAAAACAAAGTGAAAGGCCTGAAACATCATTGTTTCTGTAACGAGTCTATAATACATAATATTCTCCCTCAAATGACCTTAGATAAAATCACAATTTTCAGATAATAGAGCATTTCAGTAGACATGACTCCACTTGCTTGCAGTTACTGTATCTCTGATTTATGAATGAAACTTGACATTACAGATCCAGCAAACTGAAGAGCAGCCTCCTTGTGACGATGACACCAGTGAACATGGAGTGGTTGTTCCAGACATCCAATGCCCCCTGTCAGAGGAAAGACTTTTGGCGCCAAAACAAATAAATCCGAATGCTGAGTCATCCAGCTGTGGTCGAGACATATACTTGCAGGCTCTCAATGTTGCCAGTGGTTTCTAAAATCTAGTGGACAGTCATGAAAGAAGCAGGCTGGATCAAAGTGGCATACCATTTTTTGAAACAGACCAGAATAAATTTGCATGTGATTCACATGAAATAGTTTGACTTTTATTTGAATTTGCTGGGATTTACAGTTAGTATGATTTTAAAACTAATAACCCTGTCTGAAAACAAGGCACCTAATTTGCCTTAACACCTGCACAATTCTTGGCAAACTTTACACCTGCCTAAAATACTTATACGGTGCAATATTTACAACACATTTTAATCTGGCAATTGCCATGGTGAAAAGGTAGTCATAACAATAACCATTCAAAATCAACTTTGGTAAAAACAACCAACATTTTTCAATAAAATAAACAGGCCTTCCAGAAATTACACCCTGTCAAAGCTGGCCCCAAATTTCATGGCAGTCAGCACATTACTCTTAAAGGACTCATAATTCCCCAAATGTGCTGTAGGGAGTGTAACTGTGTTGGTGCAGGCACTAACAATAGGAAAACATATGGTGTGGCCTGGCATGTGCTCCTCACAGTTGTGGTCAAATCTTATGGCGATTTTAAACTGCTCTCTCTCAGAGACAAACAGATGTTTGTGTGCCTGCCCAGTCATCCACTGCATCACTGCAGGAACAGACGGAGTTTCTTCATCCTCATCTTCTGGTTGTGCATCTTTAAACAGAAAGAAAATATAAGTGTCTTGGTCTTAAGTCAGAACTGTTTGATTTTTTTAATAAGACAAGCTGTATCTTTTAACAAAACACATATTTATTAGGCAAATAGGGAAACTAAAAGAAAACAATAACTTATTGATGAAACTTAGATTTTCTGGCCAGCAGTATGGTTGTCAGATCATAAATGTTTTCTTCATGTTAGTGTTAAATTCAAAGACCATTTTAAATCATTTGCTAAATATATACCTTTCATCTAACAAAGGCTATGCAATCTGGATATCAAGTCATCAGGCATTTAGTTCCTATTTCAAGTAGAAGAGGCTTTATCCAACTTCCTTTGAGGACCAGAATTTCTGTAAAATGATTTACGTACCCTCAAGTTCAAGAAGGAAATCTTGGAAGTATTCCAGAATTTTGGACTCCTCCTTGTGTTTTCCTGAACCATGTGGGCTCATGTCAGGGGCCAGGTGTGAAAGGATATAATGCGAATCCACCTGTGAACAAAGAATCAAAGCAAATAAGATCATAACCAAATATTCCACATACACAGAAACCCAAAGTGGGGTATTACTGCAGGTGCAAGGGATGCGATTCTGTTGGATGCTGCATCCTTCTGCTGATAAGCAAATATTAATACTTGTTTTAAAAAAGGAATAAGGATGTTTACTAACACCTGTTGTTAGTACACAACTGTTGTAACACCAGATGTTTTTTAACACCTGGCCATCTCAGACTCCACTGTCGGCCTCTCCCTACTAGTGCTCTGACCCTGTCCTTCAGGTATTACTCTGCTGAGCACAGACATGAAATGCTGAGCAGCTTCAGTAACTGCACGCCGATCGCACTGTAAAAGAATTCAAGATGCATGGCATTGTTACGTGATCATGCAGAGTACATGTGTCATTAAGGATCTATTCCTGCCATGCTTGTCATACTATTGGGCTACAATACACAGAAGGTAATAGTTTATTTCTTACCCCACCCCCCTCCCCATGACAATACTATGATAAAATGCAGATGAAAATGAAGGGAAAAGCCTACCTGACCCTGAGGTCCATCAGGATGGTTCTCCATCCTCCTGTGAAGACAAGGGAAATGATTCTACATGAGTAAAAAAAAAAACTGTCATAATAACAAAGAGTCTGTCATTAATTCAACATCAGGAGACCAAGTATATATACTATTAAAACTCTTAACAGGTAAAGATCTCTGAAAAATGCTCCTTTTATAAGTCTTACTAAATTTATCAGAGGAATGACTCAATAATCCACACACACACCTGATGGTATGTTTTGATTATATATCTAAAGTTTATTGATAAATACTAGGGATGCACCGATACCACTTTTTTCCAGACCGAGTACGAGTACTTACATGTGAGTACTTGCCGATACCGAGTACTGATCCTAGTCCTTAATAATCCCATTCCAGTTGTTAGTTCCTTTTGTAAATGTGCTTTATTGTCGTTGTCATTAGTCTGACTGGAACAAAGTGCTGCTACTGACATTGAATGTGTTGGAATGAGCGTTTCTCAATTAATCCACCAGGGGGCGCCACTCTGAATTAACCATACTGGACAAATACCACGAAGAAGAGGAAAGTTTTTTTTAAGAAGAAGAATAAAGTCAGTAATAACAAACATGGAGACGACAGAGGCAACACTAATGTGATACTAATATTGCAGCGTTTTCACTGATAAGGTTTAAAAACTTCGCTTCAGCAGGAAGAGAAAAGAGAAATGAGTGATAAGTTTCATTTTCACTTCCGCTGGCGGCGGTCC
This sequence comes from Sphaeramia orbicularis, assembly GCF_902148855.1. Classification (NCBI taxonomy): domain Eukaryota; kingdom Metazoa; phylum Chordata; class Actinopteri; order Kurtiformes; family Apogonidae; genus Sphaeramia; species Sphaeramia orbicularis. The sequence continues at coordinate 15,066,568 of NC_043957.1, read as the reverse complement.
GCACCGCTCCGTACTCCCGCTGGTATTCTCTGTCTCAGCCAGCACCTGGAAAATGGATGGAATGTACGCAGAGGACGGACAGAACGCTGCGTCCGTATCTGTCTGTGTCTTTAACGTTACTTGCAGTCAGCGTTACTTTTATCACTGTCGCTTATTTCGAAAAATCTCCACACTCCACACACATTATTCCACTGCCGCGTACCTGCTGCACTGAACTGTGAATGTCACACGGCCGTAAGTGGTATCGGTGCATTTGTATCGGATTACTTTTACGAGTACGAGTATACACACGGAGTATCGGAGCCGATACCCGATACTGGTATAGGAACATCCCTAATATATACATAAAAGGCCGAAATTTGTGAGATTGAGCCAACTGTCGCTGAGGCCGGGACCGTAATGTGCTCGTCAGTCACTTATGATGGGTGCATAGCGCTAAGCTAGTAAGCTAGCTAGCTGTAAATTAAGAGCGTTCATGTCTGATAACGCGGTCTCCACTACTTGGGGAAAACAGCCCAAGAAGAGCGACAAGTGTAACCTTAATAGCATCAATAAGACAGGAGAGTTACGCAAAACATACCTGTTTTGATCAATGATTGCCTCCTTCAGTCAACTCCTTGCGTCTCCCGTACCGCCATTAGAATGTGGGGGCGGAGGTTGTCATTGTTTCTCTCTGAGGCGGAAGTTGTCATTCCGTCTGTCTGAGGGACACTGACCAATCAGGAGGCTTCTTACAGTTTTCAGAGGAGGCCCCGCCCATGAAAGTTAGGACGAAGCGCAAACAAAACTTGAGAAGCGCAAACAAAACTTCTGGAAGCGCAAACGAAAGTTCAGGAAGCGTAAACGAATCTGTGTTTCATGAGAGCAAAATTTTGATTTGTAAATAAAACTTGTGGCTTTATGAAGATACAGTTTTAATCACAAAACATATTTTTTGTATTTTTGAAATTATAATTTTGTTTGCAAACTTTTCTTTTGTTTTCAAATCTATTCTTTTTGATTGCATAATAAAGACACAAATTAGGCTTCATAGTCTGCATCCAGTTAGTACGTTTGCCTCAATGAATATGTAATATGGGGCATTTACACGCAGTTGTGCGTGTTGTGGGAGGAGAAAATGTAAATATATTAATTTAGCACACGCAAAGTGATTTATCAAACCCCAAAGCAATTTTGCTGATAGAAACTGCGTCTATATTTACCACGTCTCAAAAGGAGGTGCAAACGGTTTGGATGCGTAAGTGCCCACACATGACTGCGGTTAGGAGACAAAGAAATGATGAAACCAGATGCAGAGAACATATTTTTCACCCTCATGTGAACATTTTTGGAGTGAAGAAATAGAAAAAATAGATCCTGTGAGGAAAAACCTTGTGGGCCGCACTAACATTAATCTGTGGTATCAAGTGGGGGGGCCACAAATTCACATACTGCGGCCGCGAGTTTGAGACCCCTGGGCTACAGTGTGACAAAATTATGTGCGCCTGACTGTCATTCTATCCAAATACAACCCCACCCCCCCACCCCGCACGCATGCACACACACACACACACACACACACACACACACACAAACACACACACACACACACTTTTAAAATGAAAAATACAGGAATGAATGACTGAGTCAAGCAATACCTTCTATGACTAAACTCCTCCAATGTTACATTTCCGTGCCTCTGGATCATTCAGTCACTGTTCCCATCAGTGCTGGTTTATCCCACAGCAGTTTTTCCAGCATATTGTCTCCAGTAGCGCACGCAAAACCCTCATTTAAATAGGGCGGTCTGCAAGACTTTGCACCTGTTGTAATTTGCGCAAGCAATCTTGGTAAATCACCCGCAAACCGTGGTCACACCCCACACGCAAAATTCTAGATTGCGCAAGCAAATTACTACACGCAAGTTGGGATCTTAGTAGATCCGGCCCTTAGTGTTTTATTTGTTTATGGGTCGTATTGTTCCAGGTCACATGACTCTTCAATGGCATCATTTATCAATTTATAACGCACACCATCAGACACAGAATCCACCCGACTATGATCTCGAAAGGATTGAAAACCAGACCGTTCTCTGGTTCCAGGCATATTCACAATCTTAAAACACTTTCCTACGCTGGGGAAATATACAATTATTAGTAATAAATGAGATCAATAAACAATATCTGGAGAGGATTTTTTGTATATTTGCAGAAAAATTACATCCCAGTGTCAGATTGTGGATAAATTCCAACTAAAACATCAAAATGATTTTAAGCTGATGATTAAATCATTTACTGTCAGCTCTGACACTGAGTTGAAGGGATTATTACTGACATGATGGGTGTAAATCATGACATGACCAATCAGATCATTCCATGGGAGGGACAATTAGAAACTAAAGTGTCTCATCTGTTAACGGGATGAGAAACCAAATAATCCTGATAATCATGAAAACATTGTATTCACTGATCGATAACCTCCGGGTCATTTCATGCATGTCGTGAACATCTACGTGTCCTCATTATTCGCCACCTTCATCTTACCTCCGGCCCGGAGCCTCCTCCTCTCCTCCTGCTCCTCCAGGGGGCGGAGCTCCTCAGGCTCCTCGTCCGTGGTTCCTGACGTTGTCGGGTGAAAGTCTCTGAGCTCCGTCTCTTTGTCAATGATCACCCACTCTTTGCTGTCGAAGTCCTCCTCCTCGGCCAATGGGACAGACCGGATGAAGGCGTTGCTGTGCGCCTCCTGGTCCACGGACGCCACCGATACCTCCTGACGGCCGCTCACCTGCCGGTCGCCACGGCACCCGGGGTCAACAGACAACATCTGCGCTGGCTGAGAGGAGTAGACGTGACGGGACGGAGATCCGAGGATGTCCATCCGGGACCTGGAGGACAAGACAAAACCTCAGAGAGAGTACAGAGACTCCAGATCAGGTCTACGGAGGTGTGGTTAATGTAAAACTACGTCATGTCAGGTTTTATTATTCCAACTGTGTTGATGATGCATTTTTATCTCATACATAGAAGAAACAAACTTCAAATGCAACACATTTGTCTTTTACTGGTTAAAAATGGACAATATTTTATTTCAGTTTTCTACTATTAATAATAAAACCCAGATAAAAATCAAACGACTGAGTGTTTCATCATCTAAGAAAAATGTTCCCTATTTTATTCCTAGTTTTTTCTGAGTCATTATTATCTATTATTTTACAGTCCAATGTAAACCACCGCAGATACATCTACTTCAGTGAGTCTGAGTCTGAACCCAACTGATCCTCAAATCAAATTAAACCTGGATTAACTGAAAAACTAGAGAACGTCAATTTCTTGTTGTAAAGTTCTGTAAATGCCACGCTGTGGCGTTCATGGTCACCTCTGTCCATAGCCGTCAGCTCGGCCTTCAGCCGCCGACAGTCGGTCGGACTCGGGGCTGTTGACCCGTCGGTACCGTAATGATCGACCCTGACCCGTCGGCGACTCTGGGGCTCCGCCTCGAACCGGAGACACCGGACAAGCCCCCCGACCTACCTCCTCCTCCTGAGCGCCCTGAGGAAGAACATGATGGATCAACATTCATGGCAGCAAAACAGTAGGAAAACAGATGTAATAAAAAATTAAAACTTTCTGCTGAAAGTTACTGCCCTGTAATTTAGATTAGATTGTCTTTGTGTTAAACTTATTCCATACATATTTATATTTGAAAGCACTCAGATATTATAACTGCACAAGGCACAAGGCCATTGGACCTTGAAAAAGTAGGTCAAGGTCACCTATTTTCAATAGGCCTCTGCTCCATGCCAAGATGCATCCACAGTATAAATTTGGTGCAGATATTTCAATGTATTCTCCAGGTAATGCGATAATGTCGTTAAATGGACAGATGGACAGACAAATGGACAAACAGACTGACAACAAAACGATTACAATACCCCTTAGGCCAGAAGTTGGCCAAGGGGTAAAAACCATATGAAACCATGCTGTCACCTTGTTGAGGCTGATCCGGAGCCTGTTCCGGTTGAAGTCTGTGTCCTCCCAGGCCTCCCCCATCTCCCCAGTGTCCCGGACCCCTGTCTCCCCAGGGGGGCGACTGGGTGGGGCTGGTGGGGCATTCTCCTGGTCGCTCAAATGTTCATCCTGTAGAACGTCGTCTGTGTTCTCCCGCTGATGGTCTCCAGGAACCGGCGTCACGATGGCTCTGCAGAAACAAGAACACAGGCATCAGAACCAGAACCTCGGTCCTAGAGGAGGCATCTCAGTCTGGATCCAATGATCAGCAGGTCATCAACCAATAAAAGAAGAAGATTAAATACATGAGCTGCAGTTCCAGATGTGGAAAAGAGGATTTAATGGAAATATGATCCACATCAGTCATGAAAAGTCTGAAAAAACACAAATACTGAAACTCAGATCCATGATTCAATGACAGATGTGTTAATGCACAAACTACAGACTGAGATTTATCAACATGGAAGCAGAACCTGAACCAAACTGGAACCTGGACAGACTTTAAAGTGTGAATTTGCCTTAAAATACATTAAAAATACCAACGGAACTATCATAAAACACATGGAATCAGATTTAATAAGGACTTCAAATGAGCTGTCAGGTGCTGGCTCTGTTGGTTCTGGTGGTCCTTACCCCACCATGGCAGCCGTGGGCCGGGTGTTGTGCTGCGGTTGGGTGGAGGCACTGGTTGACAGTGTGACATCACTTCCTCCTTTCTCCCAGTCGAAGGGCTCATTTTCGGTGATGATGCGCTCCTTCATGCTGTTCTCAAACACTGACATCAGCAGCTGAAACAACAACCAGATGTCAAGAACCTGAAAAGACCACAAGTCACATGGGTCACAAGCCAGGTCAGGCTGGGTCAGGCCGAGGCGTACCTGGTAGTCTGGTTTGGTGTAGTAGTCCAGAGCCTGAACGTGGTCCAGGAAGACGTTAAACTCTGAAGGCATGTGTTTAAGCAGCATCCGATGGTCGTAACGTTCCTTAATCTGACCCACTTGTTCCTACAACAAAACCGACAGTTGATGAACAGGTTGGATTTAAAACCACATTAAACCCAGAACAACGACCTGTTCATCCAGACCCAGAACCAAAACAAGAACCTGACCAGCTCCAGATACAAGAATTGCCTATTTGATGATGATCCAGGAGTCATGTGATCTGATCTAATCTGATGTGATCTGATGTGGTCCTATCCTGGGAGAAGCCCCTGAACATATCATGAGGGCTCTTCTTGTTCTCTCTTACAGTGTTTTCTATGAGTGAAGGTCTGATCTTCTGGAACCTTGCTTTTATTGTAAGTTTATTTCAGACACACATTTTCTATTTAACCTTCATTCAGTTAATTTCTTATGAATTTGACGTGAACATTGGGTTTCATTCTCAGTAGAAACCATTGGCGATG